>NC_135263.1:7438302-7443302 GCF_964204865.1 Styela clava
AGAAGGACACCGGCGCTCGCCGTCAGCCGCACTGGGACTTCCGTACGTCACAACTCGGCGCGCTCGAAAAGCGCGCAGATTCGACGCTGGACTCTTCCCGGTTCACTCGCCGTTACTCAGGGAATCCCTGTTGGTTTCTTTTCCTCCGCTTAATAATATGCTTAAATTCAGCGGGTGCTCTCGCCTGAACTCAGGTCGTATGTGTCAAGCGGGCCGCTTCTTACACGGCCCGCTGGCATCGCAAGTCGTCGCCGCCGGCGCCGACCGAGCGCGTACCGTCGCCGCCTTGGCCCACGGTCGGTCTTGATCTCGTGACCGGACCGACCGACCTGGACCCGCCCCTCGAACGTAGTTGATGAACACGTCGAGGGGCCGGCGGTGTACGGGACACGCGGTCGCGCCGAGAAAGCTCGGCGACCGCTTCAACTTGGGGCGACGCCCGGCCGTCTTCGCAGAGGCCAGGCGACGGCCCTCGGGTGAGGACGAACGCGACCCTGAGGCAGACGCGGTCCCGGGATTGACCCGAGACCGCAATTCGCGTTCAGAAGGTCGACGTTCAATGTGTTCTGCAATTCACATTACTTCTCGCACTTGGCTGCGTCCTTCATCGACTCGCGAGCCGAGTGATCCACCGTTAAGAGTCGTCCTCGACGTTTCGCCCGGCGCCGAAGCGCGCGGACGTCACACTGTGGGATCGACCACAAAACCACCACCGACAACAACTGCACAAAAACACCAACAAACGGCGCCGAGCGACCGCCGGGCTGGGCCGGCGGCACATCGAGCGCGGTGCCCAGAAGCCACCATCGCACTCGGCTGCCTTGCTATGCCAACGTGTTACGCGTGTCGCACGGGGCGGAACCCCGATTGACGGCCGCCCTCTCGGCGGCACCCAAAGACAATTCAGTGCGCGGTCGGCCGGGGCCTACCACCACCTTCGGTAATGATCCTTCCGCAGGTTCACCTACGGAAACCTTGTTACGACTTTTACTTCCTCTAAATGATCAAGTTTGATCGTCTTCTCGACACGCCGACGCGGCCGTTGCCAGCCGCGACGGGGCCGATCCAAGGATCTCACTAAACCATTCAATCGGTAGTAGCGACGGGCGGTGTGTACAAAGGGCAGGGACGTAATCAACGCAAGTTGATGACTTGCGCTTACTGGGAATTCCTCGTTCAAGGGAAACAATTGCAAGTCCCTATCCCAATCACGAATGAGGTTCAACGGGTTACCCGGACCTTTCGGCCTAGGTTAGACACTCGCTGCTTCACTCAGTGTAGCGCGCGTGCGGCCCCGGACATCTAAGGGCATCACAGACCTGTTATTGCTCAATCTCGTGTGGCTAAACGCCACTAGTCCCTCTAAGAAGTTAGACGCCGACCGAGAAGGTCGCGTAACTATTTAGCATGCCAGAGTCTCGTTCGTTATCGGAATTAACCAGACAAATCGCTCCACCAACTAAGAACGGCCATGCACCACCACCCACAGAATCAAGAAAGAGCTCTCAATCTGTCAATCCTACCTGTGTCCGGGCCGGGTGAGTTTCCCCGTGTTGAGTCAAATTAAGCCGCAGGCTCCACTCCTGGTGGTGCCCTTCCGTCAATTCCTTTAAGTTTCAGCTTTGCAACCATACTTCCCCCGGAACCCAAAGACTTTGGTTTCCCGGAAGCTGCCGGAAAGATCGTCATGGTAACGCCTCCCGATCGCTAGTTGGCATCGTTTATAGTCAGAACTAGGACGGTATCTGATCGTCTTCGAACCTCTGACTTTCGCTCTTGATTAAAGAAAACATTCTTGGCGAATGCTTTCGCAGTAGTTCGTCTTCCGCCGATCCAAGAATTTCACCTCTAACGGCAGAGTACGGACGCCCCCGTCTGTCCCTCTTAATCATTACCTCGTGCTCCGAAAACCAACAAAATAGAACCGAGGTCCTATTCCATTATTCCATGCAACACTATGCAGGCGAACAGCCTGCTTTGAACACTCTAATTTTTTCAAAGTAAACTTATCGGCCACCGCCGACACTCAGTCAAGAGCACCGACGGAGAACCGAAGGTGAGGCGAACGCAACCAGTGACACGCCTTGCGACGGACCGGCGGCGCTCGCCCAAAATCCAACTACGAGCTTTTCAACCGCAACAACCTTAGCATACACTGTTGGAGCTGGAATTACCGCGGCTGCTGGCACCAGACTTGCCCTCCAATGGATACTCGTTAAGAGTTTTAGGATGTACTCATTCCAATTACAGGGCCTCGTTAGAGTCCTGTATTGTTATTTTTCGTCACTACCTCCCCGTGTCGGGAATGGGTAATTTGCGCGCCTGCTGCCTTCCTTGGATGTGGTAGCCGTTTCTCAGGCTCCCTCTCCGGAATCGAACCCTGATTCCCCGTTACCCGTTATCACAAAGGTAGGCACGTAGCGTACCTTCGACAGTTGATAGGGCAGACACTTGAATGATACGTCGTCGGTGCAGAGACCGTACGATCCGCGTGGTTATCCAGAGTCATCAAACGTCACAGGACGAACCCGGTCGGTTTTGATCTGATAAAAGCGCGCCTCCCGAAGTCGGCGCTTAATGCATGTATTAGCTCTAGAATTACCACAGTTATCCACTTCGCTTACGAGACCAAATAAACCAAGACTGATTTAATGAGCCATTCGCAGTTTCGCTTTACGAGAACTCGTACTTGCACCTGCATGGCTTAATCTTTGAGACAAGCATATCACTACTGGCAGGATCAACCAGATAGCTGCGACAGCTGCGCTCGGCCCTTGCTGGGCCGCCCGGCGCGTGCTCGTCGCATTCGTTTAAGACCGAGGCGATCGCCTGCGGCCGTACTCAGCTTCGACAGTCGCTGGCCGCGACGTCCACGCTCTCGCCGGCAGTGCCAGGCGGAGCGATTTGCGTTTTTTCTTTGCTCGCCCTCTCTCGGGCTCGATCCATTCAGTTTCGCACAAACAAGAGCTCTGCCGGCCGCCTGCAGCGGTGCCTAAAACCCGGGCATAACAATGCGACCGTTCTGCTAGGACGACAAGCGCTCAAGCCAGACGCTCGATCGAACGCCCCCTACATATTAGTCGAGACAACGGCTCGCTCATTAGCATCGCGTTTGTACTTTAACTTTTTTTGGCTCGGCTTCTTTCGACGCCGATGCCGGCGACGCAGCACTCTCTCGCCCGCCAGCCACCGAGAAAAGGGTGCGCTCCGACCGGCCCCGCACCGCTCTTTCTTGGCTCATTCGAAATTACTGTCTTTCGCTCTGACATGCCTTACCTAGGGTTAGGTTAGTATGCTTGCACGTTTGTACTTTAACTTTTTTCGGCTCGGCTTCTTTCGACGCCGATGCCGGCGACGCAGCACTCTCTCGCCCGCCAGCCACCGAGAAAAGGGTGCGCTCCGACCGGCCCCGCACCGCTCTTTCTTGGCTCATTCGAAATTACTGTCTTTCGCTCTGACATGCCTTACCTAGGGTTAGGCTAGTATGCTTGCACGTTTGTACTTTAACTTTTTTCGGCTCGGCTTCTTTCGACGCCGATGCCGGCGACGCAGCACTCTCTCGCCCGCCAGCCACCGAGAAAAGGGTGCGCTCCGACCGGCCCCGCACCGCTCTTTCTTGGCTCATTCGAAATTACTGTCTTTCGCTCTGACATGCCTTACCTAGGGTTAGGCTAGTATGCTTGCACGTTTGTACTTTAACTTTTTTCGGCTCGGCTTCTTTCGACGCCGATGCCGGCGACGCAGCACTCTCTCGCCCGCCAGCCACCGGGAAAAGGGTGCGCTCCGACCGGCCCCGCACCGCTCTTTCTTGGCTCATTCGAAATTACTGTCTTTCGCTCTGACATGCCTTACCTAGGGTTAGGTTAGTATGCTTGCACGTTTGTACTTTAACTTTTTTCGGCTCGGCTTCTTTCGACGCCGATGCCGGCGACGCAGCACTCTCTCGCCCGCCAGCCACCGAGAAAAGGGTGCGCTCCGACCGGCCCCGCACCGCTCTTTCTTGGCTCATTCGAAATTACTGTCTTTCGCTCTGACATGCCTTACCTAGGGTTAGGCTAGTATGCTTGCACGTTTGTATTTTAACTTTTTTCGGCTCGGCTTCTTTCGACGCCGATGCCGGCGACGCAGCACTCTCTCGCCCGCCAGCCACCGAGAAAAGGGTGCGCTCCGACCGGCCCCGCACCGCTCTTTCTTGGCTCATTCGAAATTACTGTCTTTCGCTCTGACATGCCTTACCTAGGGTTAGGTTAGTATGCTTGCACGTTTGTACTTTAACTTTTTTCGGCTCGGCTTCTTTCGACGCCGATGCCGGCGACGCAGCACTCTCTCGCCCGCCAGCCACCGAGAAAAGGGTGCGCTCCGACCGGCCCCGCACCGCTCTTTCATGGCTCATTCGAGTTTACTGTCTTTCGCTCTGACATGCCTTACCTAGGGTTAGGTTAGTATGCTTGCACGTTTGTACTTTAACTTTTTTTGGCTCGGCTTCTTTCGACGCCGATGCCGGCGACGCAGCACTCTCTCGCCCGCCAGCCACCGAGAAAAGGGTGCGCTCCGACCGGCCCCGCACCGCTCTTTCTTGGCTCATTCGAAATTACTGTCTTTCGCTCTGACATGCCTTACCTAGGGTTAGGTTAGTATGCTTGCACGTTTGTACTTTAACTTTTTTCGGCTCGGCTTCTTTCGACGCCGATGCCGGCGACGCAGCACTCTCTCGCCCGCCAGCCACCGAGAAAAGGGTGCGCTCCGACCGGCCCCGCACCGCTCTTTCATGGCTCATTCGAGTTTACTGTCTTTCGCTCTGACATGCCTTACCTAGGGTTAGGTTAGTATGCTTGCACGTTTGTACTTTAACTTTTTTTGGCTCGGCTTCTTTCGACGCCGATGCCGGCGACGCAGCACTCTCTCGCCCGCCAGCCACCGAGAAAAGGGTGCGCTCCGACCGGCCCCGCACCGCTCTTTCTTGGCTCATTCGAAATTACTGTATTTCGCTCTGACATGCC
>NC_135263.1:7450802-7453302 GCF_964204865.1 Styela clava
AGCTCTGCCGGCCGCCTGCAGCGGTGCCTAAAACCCGGGCATAACAATGCGACCGTTCTGCTAGGCCGACAAGCGCTCAAGCCAGACGCTCGATCGAACGCCCCCTACATATTAGTCGAGACAACGGCTCGCTCATTAGCATCGCGTTTGTACTTTAACTTTTTTTGGCTCGGCTTCTTTCGACGCCGATGCCGGCGACGCAGCACTCTCTCGCCCGCCAGCCACCGAGAAAAGGGTGCGCTCCGACCGGCCCCGCACCGCTCTTTCTTGGCTCATTCGAAATTACTGTCTTTCGCTCTGACATGCCTTACCTAGGGTTAGGTTAGTATGCTTGCACGTTTGTACTTTAACTTATTTCGGCTCGGCTTCTTTCGACGCCGATGCCGGCGACGCAGCACTCTCTCGCCCGCCAGCCACCGAGAAAAGGGTGCGCTCCGACCGGCCCCGCACCGCTCTTTCTTGGCTCATTCGAAATTACTGTCTTTCGCTCTGACATGCCTTACCTAGGGTTAGGCTAGTATGCTTGCACGTTTGTACTTTAACTTTTTTCGGCTCGGCTTCTTTCGACGCCGATGCCGGCGACGCAGCACTCTCTCGCCCGCCAGCCACCGAGAAAAGGGTGCGCTCCGACCGGCCCCGCACCGCTCTTTCTTGGCTCATTCGAAATTACTGTCTTTCGCTCTGACATGCCTTACCTAGGGTTAGGCTAGTATGCTTGCACGTTTGTACTTTAACTTTTTTCGGCTCGGCTTCTTTCGACGCCGATGCCGGCGACGCAGCACTCTCTCGCCCGCCAGCCACCGGGAAAAGGGTGCGCTCCGACCGGCCCCGCACCGCTCTTTCTTGGCTCATTCGAAATTACTGTCTTTCGCTCTGACATGCCTTACCTAGGGTTAGGTTAGTATGCTTGCACGTTTGTACTTTAACTTTTTTCGGCTCGGCTTCTTTCGACGCCGATGCCGGCGACGCAGCACTCTCTTGCCCGCCAGCCACCGAGAAAAGGGTGCGCTCCGACCGGCCCCGCACCGCTCTTTCTTGGCTCATTCGAAATTACTGTCTTTCGCTCTGACATGTCTTACCTAGGGTTAGGTTAGTATGCTTGCACGTTTGTACTTTAACTTTTTTCGGCTCGGCTTCTTTCGACGCCGATGCCGGCGACGCAGCACTCTCTCGCCCGCCAGCCACCGAGAAAAGGGTGCGCTCCGACCGGCCCCGCACCGCTCTTTCTTGGCTCATTCGAAATTACTGTCTTTCGCTCTGACATGCCTTACCTAGGGTTAGGCTAGTATGCTTGCACGTTTGTACTTTAACTTTTTTCGGCTCGGCTTCTTTCGACGCCGATGCCGGCGACGCAGCACTCTCTCGCCCGCCAGCCACCGAGAAAAGGGTGCGCTCCGACCGGCCCCGCACCGCACTTTCTTGGCTCATTCGAAATTACTGTCTTTCGCTCTGACATGCCTTACCTAGGGTTAGGCTAGTATGCTTGCACGTTTGTACTTTAACTTTTTTCGGCTCGGCTTCTTTCGACGCCGATGCCGGCGACGCAGCACTCTCTCGCCCGCCAGCCACCGAGAAAAGGGTGCGCTCCGAGCGGCCCCGCACCGCTCTTTCTTGGCTCATTCGAAATTACTGTCTTTCGCTCTGACATGCCTTACCTAGGGTTAGGCTAGTATGCTTGCACGTTTGTACTTTAACTTTTTTCGGCTCGGCTTCTTTCGACGCCGATGCCGGCGACGCAGCACTCTCTCGCCCGCCAGCCACCGAGAAAAGGGTGCGCTCCGACCGGCCCCGCACCGCTCTTTCTTGGCTCATTCGAAATTACTGTCTTTCGCTCTGACATGCCTTACCTAGGGTTAGGCTAGTATGCTTGCACGTTTGTACTTTAACTTTTTTCGGCTCGGCTTCTTTCGACGCCGATGCCGGCGACGCAGCACTCTCTCGCCCGCCAGCCACCGAGAAAAGGGTGCGCTCCGACCGGCCCCGCACCGCTCTTTCTTGGCTCATTCGAAATTACTGTCTTTCGCTCTGACATGCCTTACCTAGGGTTAGGTTAGTATGCTTGCACGTTTGTACTTTAACTTTTTTCGGCTCGGCTTCTTTCGACGCCGATGCCGGCGTCGCAGCACTCTCTCGCCCGCCAGCCACCGAGAAAAGGGTGCGCTCCGAGCGGCCCCGCACCGCTCTTTCTTGGCTCATTCGAAATTACTGTCTTTCGCTCTGACATGCCTTACCTAGGGTTAGGTTAGTATGCTTGCACGTTTGTACTTTAACTTTTTTCGGCTCGGCTTCTTTCGACGCCGATGCCGGCGACGCAGCACTCTCTCGCCCGCCAGCCACCGAGAAAAGGGTGCGCTCCGACCGGCCCCGCACCGCTCTTTCATGGCTCATTCGAGTTTACTGTCTTTCGCTCTGACATGCCTTACCTAGGGTTAGGTTAGTATGCTTGCACGTTTGTACTTTAACTTTTTTTGGCTCGGCTTCTTTCGACGCCGATGCCGGC
>NC_135263.1:7460802-7463302 GCF_964204865.1 Styela clava
AGACGCTCGATCGAACGCCCCCTACATATTAGTCGAGACAACGGCTCGCTCATTAGCATCGCGTTTGTACTTTAACTTTTTTTGGCTCGGCTTCTTTCGACGCCGATGCCGGCGACGCAGCACTCTCTCGCCCGCCAGCCACCGAGAAAAGGGTGCGCTCCGACCGGCCCCGCACCGCTCTTTCTTGGCTCATTCGAAATTACTGTCTTTCGCTCTGACATGCCTTACCTAGGGTTAGGTTAGTATGCTTGCACGTTTGTACTTTAACTTTTTTCGGCTCGGCTTCTTTCGACGCCGATGCCGGCGACGCAGCACTCTCTCGCCCGCCAGCCACCGAGAAAAGGGTGCGCTCCGACCGGCCCCGCACCGCTCTTTCTTGGCTCATTCGAAATTACTGTCTTTCGCTCTGACATGCCTTACCTAGGGTTAGGCTAGTATGCTTGCACGTTTGTACTTTAACTTTTTTCGGCTCGGCTTCTTTCGACGCCGATGCCGGCGACGCAGCACTCTCTCGCCCGCCAGCCACCGAGAAAAGGGTGCGCTCCGACCGGCCCCGCACCGCTCTTTCTTGGCTCATTCGAAATTACTGTCTTTCGCTCTGACATGCCTTACCTAGGGTTAGGCTAGTATGCTTGCACGTTTGTACTTTAACTTTTTTCGGCTCGGCTTCTTTCGACGCCGATGCCGGCGACGCAGCACTCTCTCGCCCGCCAGCCACCGGGAAAAGGGTGCGCTCCGACCGGCCCCGCACCGCTCTTTCTTGGCTCATTCGAAATTACTGTCTTTCGCTCTGACATGCCTTACCTAGGGTTAGGTTAGTATGCTTGCACGTTTGTACTTTAACTTTTTTCGGCTCGGCTTCTTTCGACGCCGATGCCGGCGACGCAGCACTCTCTTGCCCGCCAGCCACCGAGAAAAGGGTGCGCTCCGACCGGCCCCGCACCGCTCTTTCTTGGCTCATTCGAAATTACTGTCTTTCGCTCTGACATGTCTTACCTAGGGTTAGGTTAGTATGCTTGCACGTTTGTACTTTAACTTTTTTCGGCTCGGCTTCTTTCGACGCCGATGCCGGCGACGCAGCACTCTCTCGCCCGCCAGCCACCGAGAAAAGGGTGCGCTCCGACCGGCCCCGCACCGCTCTTTCTTGGCTCATTCGAAATTACTGTCTTTCGCTCTGACATGCCTTACCTAGGGTTAGGCTAGTATGCTTGCACGTTTGTACTTTAACTTTTTTCGGCTCGGCTTCTTTCGACGCCGATGCCGGCGACGCAGCACTCTCTCGCCCGCCAGCCACCGAGAAAAGGGTGCGCTCCGACCGGCCCCGCACCGCTCTTTCTTGGCTCATTCGAAATTACTGTCTTTCGCTCTGACATGCCTTACCTAGGGTTAGGCTAGTATGCTTGCACGTTTGTACTTTAACTTTTTTCGGCTCGGCTTCCTTCGACGCCGATGCCGGCGACGCAGCACTCTCTCGCCCGCCAGCCACCGAGAAAAGGGTGCGCTCCGACCGGCCCCGCACCGCTCTTTCTTGGCTCATTCGAAATTACTGTCTTTCGCTCTGACATGCCTTACCTAGGGTTAGGCTAGTATACTTGCACGTTTGTACTTTAACTTTTTTCGGCTCGGCTTCTTTCGACGCCGATGCCGGCGACGCAGCACTCTCTCGCCCGCCAGCCACCGAGAAAAGGGTGCGCTCCGACCGGCCCCGCACCGCTCTTTCTTGGCTCATTCGAAATTACTGTCTTTCGCTCTGACATGCCTTACCTAGGGTTAGGCTAGTATGCTTGCACGTTTGTACTTTAACTTTTTTCGGCTCGGCTTCTTTCGACGCCGATGCCGGCGACGCAGCACTCTCTCGCCCGCCAGCCACCGAGAATAGGGTGCGCTCCGACCGGCCCCGCACCGCTCTTTCTTGGCTCATTCGAAATTACTGTCTTTTGCTCTGACATGCCTTACCTAGGGTTAGGTTAGTATGCTTGCACGTTTGTACTTTAACTTTTTTCGGCTCGGCTTCTTTCGACGCCGATGCCGGCGACGCAGCACTCTCTCGCCCGCCAGCCACCGAGAAAAGGGTGCGCTCCGAGCGGCCCCGCACCGCTTTTTCTTGGCTCATTCGAAATTACTGTCTTTCGCTCTGACATGCCTTACCTAGGGTTAGGTTAGTATGCTTGCACGTTTGTACTTTAACTTTTTTCGGCTCGGCTTCTTTCGACGCCGATGCCGGCGACGCAGCACTCTCTCGCCCGCCAGCCACCGAGAAAAGGGTGCGCTCCGACCGGCCCCGCACCGCTCTTTCATGGCTCATTCGAGTTTACTGTCTTTCGCTCTGACATGCCTTACCTAGGGTTAGGTTAGTATGCTTGCACGTTTGTACTTTAACTTTTTTTGGCTCGGCTTCTTTCGACGCCGATGCCGGCGACGCAGCACTCTCTCGCCCGCCAGCCACCGAGAAAAAGGTGCGCTCCGACCGGCCCCGCACCGCTCTTTCTTGGCTCATTCG
>NC_135263.1:7475802-7480802 GCF_964204865.1 Styela clava
GCTTTACCAGATGAAACTGCGACAAAGCGCCAGCTATCCTGAGGGAAACTTCGGAAGGAACCAGCTACTAGATGGTTCGATTAGTCTTTCGCCCCTATACCCAAATAGGACGATCGATTTGCACGTCAGAATCGCTACGGTCCTCCACCAGAGTTTCCTCTGGCTTCGACCTTCCCAGGCATAGTTCACCATCTTTCGGGTCCCAACATGGACGCTCTTGCGCGACCGCCCCGGCAGAGCGGGTGCGATCGGCCGGTCGTGCGCCGGCGCCCGCACGGGGCTCCGGGTCCGACCTCGTTCGGCCAAAGGCCGCCTTCACTTTCATTTCGCCTGCGAGTCTCGAACCACTCGACGACTCGCGCTCATGTTAGACTCCTTGGTCCGTGTTTCAAGACGGGTCGGGAGGGTGGCCGACGTGGCCACGGACCCCGAGCGCGTCGACGGCGCGCCACCGAAGCGGCAGCCCGCCGAACACCGGCACTGCGTACAGTGCAGGCGAACGACAAGCCAGCCGAACGGCGACGGCCGCACACAGAGAGCGCGCGGCATCCTTTCCTCGATCCGCCGCCGGGCCGCACCGCCCGCGCGCTGTAACACCCCCGCCGGAGCGGAGGCCACCTTCGCGCGGGGACTTAGACCGACGGCAAACCGGTCGTGACCCGCGCCGGTCGCTAGTGCGCTGAGACGGTGCGCGAGCCGACTCGGCAGCGGCGCCTTAAGCGTCTGCGAACCGAGACGGCGCGCCCCCGCACCCAACTGAAAGCGAGCCGGCGACCTGACGGGCCCTCCCGTTTGCCTCTCAACGGTTTCACGTACTCTTGAACTCTCTCTTCAAAGTGCTTTTCAACTTTCCCTCACGGTACTTGTCCGCTATCGGTCTCGCGACCGTATTTAGTCTTAGGTGGAGTTTACCACCCGCTTTGGGCTGCATTCCCAAACAACCCGACTCCGAGAAGACCCGAAGCGGCCAAGGCAAGCGCCCCTATGGGCCTAACACCCGCCGTGGGACGAGGCCTCGATCAGAAGGACACCGGCGCTCGCCGTCAGCCGCACTGGGACTTCCGTACGTCACAACTCGGCGCGCTCGAAAAGCGCGCAGATTCGACGCTGGACTCTTCCCGGTTCACTCGCCGTTACTCAGGGAATCCCTGTTGGTTTCTTTTCCTCCGCTTAATAATATGCTTAAATTCAGCGGGTGCTCTCGCCTGAACTCAGGTCGTATGTGTCAAGCGGGCCGCTTCTTACACGGCCCGCTGGCATCGCAAGTCGTCGCCGCCGGCGCCGACCGAGCGCGTACCGTCGCCGCCTTGGCCCACGGTCGGTCTTGATCTCGTGACCGGACCGACCGACCTGGACCCGCCCCTCGAACGTAGTTGATGAACACGTCGAGGGGCCGGCGGTGTACGGGACACGCGGTCGCGCCGAGAAAGCTCGGCGACCGCTTCAACTTGGGGCGACGCCCGGCCGTCTTCGCAGAGGCCAGGCGACGGCCCTCGGGTGAGGACGAACGCGACCCTGAGGCAGACGCGGTCCCGGGATTGACCCGAGACCGCAATTCGCGTTCAGAAGGTCGACGTTCAATGTGTTCTGCAATTCACATTACTTCTCGCACTTGGCTGCGTCCTTCATCGACTCGCGAGCCGAGTGATCCACCGTTAAGAGTCGTCCTCGACGTTTCGCCCGGCGCCGAAGCGCGCGGACGTCACACTGTGGGATCGACCACAAAACCACCACCGACAACAACTGCACAAAAACACCAACAAACGGCGCCGAGCGACCGCCGGGCTGGGCCGGCGGCACATCGAGCGCGGTGCCCAGAAGCCACCATCGCACTCGGCTGCCTTGCTATGCCAACGTGTTACGCGTGTCGCACGGGGCGGAACCCCGATTGACGGCCGCCCTCTCGGCGGCACCCAAAGACAATTCAGTGCGCGGTCAGCCGGGGCCTACCACCACCTTCGGTAATGATCCTTCCGCAGGTTCACCTACGGAAACCTTGTTACGACTTTTACTTCCTCTAAATGATCAAGTTTGATCGTCTTCTCGACACGCCGACGCGGCCGTTGCCAGCCGCGACGGGGCCGATCCAAGGATCTCACTAAACCATTCAATCGGTAGTAGCGACGGGCGGTGTGTACAAAGGGCAGGGACGTAATCAACGCAAGTTGATGACTTGCGCTTACTGGGAATTCCTCGTTCAAGGGAAACAATTGCAAGTCCCTATCCCAATCACGAATGAGGTTCAACGGGTTACCCGGACCTTTCGGCCTAGGTTAGACACTCGCTGCTTCACTCAGTGTAGCGCGCGTGCGGCCCCGGACATCTAAGGGCATCACAGACCTGTTATTGCTCAATCTCGTGTGGCTAAACGCCACTAGTCCCTCTAAGAAGTTAGACGCCGACCGAGAAGGTCGCGTAACTATTTAGCATGCCAGAGTCTCGTTCGTTATCGGAATTAACCAGACAAATCGCTCCACCAACTAAGAACGGCCATGCACCACCACCCACAGAATCAAGAAAGAGCTCTCAATCTGTCAATCCTACCTGTGTCCGGGCCGGGTGAGTTTCCCCGTGTTGAGTCAAATTAAGCCGCAGGCTCCACTCCTGGTGGTGCCCTTCCGTCAATTCCTTTAAGTTTCAGCTTTGCAACCATACTTCCCCCGGAACCCAAAGACTTTGGTTTCCCGGAAGCTGCCGGAAAGATCGTCATGGTAACGCCTCCCGATCGCTAGTTGGCATCGTTTATAGTCAGAACTAGGACGGTATCTGATCGTCTTCGAACCTCTGACTTTCGCTCTTGATTAAAGAAAACATTCTTGGCGAATGCTTTCGCAGTAGTTCGTCTTCCGCCGATCCAAGAATTTCACCTCTAACGGCAGAGTACGGACGCCCCCGTCTGTCCCTCTTAATCATTACCTCGTGCTCCGAAAACCAACAAAATAGAACCGAGGTCCTATTCCATTATTCCATGCAACACTATGCAGGCGAACAGCCTGCTTTGAACACTCTAATTTTTTCAAAGTAAACTTATCGGCCACCGCCGACACTCAGTCAAGAGCACCGACGGAGAACCGAAGGTGAGGCGAACGCAACCAGTGACACGCCTTGCGACGGACCGGCGGCGCTCGCCCAAAATCCAACTACGAGCTTTTCAACCGCAACAACCTTAGCATACACTGTTGGAGCTGGAATTACCGCGGCTGCTGGCACCAGACTTGCCCTCCAATGGATACTCGTTAAGAGTTTTAGGATGTACTCATTCCAATTACAGGGCCTCGTTAGAGTCCTGTATTGTTATTTTTCGTCACTACCTCCCCGTGTCGGGAATGGGTAATTTGCGCGCCTGCTGCCTTCCTTGGATGTGGTAGCCGTTTCTCAGGCTCCCTCTCCGGAATCGAACCCTGATTCCCCGTTACCCGTTATCACAAAGGTAGGCACGTAGCGTACCTTCGACAGTTGATAGGGCAGACACTTGAATGATACGTCGTCGGTGCAGAGACCGTACGATCCGCGTGGTTATCCAGAGTCATCAAACGTCACAGGACGAACCCGGTCGGTTTTGATCTGATAAAAGCGCGCCTCCCGAAGTCGGCGCTTAATGCATGTATTAGCTCTAGAATTACCACAGTTATCCACTTCGCTTACGAGACCAAATAAACCAAGACTGATTTAATGAGCCATTCGCAGTTTCGCTTTACGAGAACTCGTACTTGCACCTGCATGGCTTAATCTTTGAGACAAGCATATCACTACTGGCAGGATCAACCAGATAGCTGCGACAGCTGCGCTCGGCCCTTGCTGGGCCGCCCGGCGCGTGCTCGTCGCATTCGTTTAAGACCGAGGCGATCGCCTGCGGCCGTACTCAGCTTCGACAGTCGCTGGCCGCGACGTCCACGCTCTCGCCGGCAGTGCCAGGCGGAGCGATTTGCGTTTTTTCTTTGCTCGCCCTCTCTCGGGCTCGATCCATTCAGTTTCGCACAAACAAGAGCTCTGCCGGCCGCCTGCAGCGGTGCCTAAAACCCGGGCATAACAATGCGACCGTTCTGCTAGGACGACAAGCGCTCAAGCCAGACGCTCGATCGAACGCCCCCTACATATTAGTCGAGACAACGGCTCGCTCATTAGCATCGCGTTTGTACTTTAACTTTTTTTGGCTCGGCTTCTTTCGACGCCGATGCCGGCGACGCAGCACTCTCTCGCCCGCCAGCCACCGAGAAAAGGGTGCGCTCCGACCGGCCCCGCACCGCTCTTTCTTGGCTCATTCGAAATTACTGTCTTTCGCTCTGACATGCCTTACCTAGGGTTAGGTTAGTATGCTTGCACGTTTGTACTTTAACTTTTTTCGGCTCGGCTTCTTTCGACGCCGATGCCGGCGACGCAGCACTCTCTCGCCCGCCAGCCACCGAGAAAAGGGTGCGCTCCGACCGGCCCCGCACCGCTCTTTCTTGGCTCATTCGAAATTACTGTCTTTCGCTCTGACATGCCTTACCTAGGGTTAGGCTAGTATGCTTGCACGTTTGTACTTTAACTTTTTTCGGCTCGGCTTCTTTCGACGCCGATGCCGGCGACGCAGCACTCTCTCGCCCGCCAGCCACCGAGAAAAGGGTGCGCTCCGACCGGCCCCGCACCGCTCTTTCTTGGCTCATTCGAAATTACTGTCTTTCGCTCTGACATGCCTTACCTAGGGTTAGGCTAGTATGCTTGCACGTTTGTACTTTAACTTTTTTCGGCTCGGCTTCTTTCGACGCCGATGCCGGCGACGCAGCACTCTCTCGCCCGCCAGCCACCGGGAAAAGGGTGCGCTCCGACCGGCCCCGCACCGCTCTTTCTTGGCTCATTCGAAATTACTGTCTTTCGCTCTGACATGCCTTACCTAGGGTTAGGTTAGTATGCTTGCACGTTTGTACTTTAACTTTTTTCGGCTCGGCTTCTTTCGACGCCGATGCCGGCGACGCAGCACTCTCTCGCCCGCCAGCCACCGAGAAAAGGGTGCGCTCCGA
>NC_135263.1:7485802-7490802 GCF_964204865.1 Styela clava
GGTGGCCGACGTGGCCACGGACCCCGAGCGCGTCGACGGCGCGCCACCGAAGCGGCAGCCCGCCGAACACCGGCACTGCGTACAGTGCAGGCGAACGACAAGCCAGCCGAACGGCGACGGCCGCACACAGAGAGCGCGCGGCATCCTTTCCTCGATCCGCCGCCGGGCCGCACCGCCCGCGCGCTGTAACACCCCCGCCGGAGCGGAGGCCACCTTCGCGCGGGGACTTAGACCGACGGCAAACCGGTCGTGACCCGCGCCGGTCGCTAGTGCGCTGAGACGGTGCGCGAGCCGACTCGGCAGCGGCGCCTTAAGCGTCCGCGAACCGAGACGGCGCGCCCCCGCACCCAACTGAAAGCGAGCCGGCGACCTGACGGGCCCTCCCGTTTGCCTCTCAACGGTTTCACGTACTCTTGAACTCTCTCTTCAAAGTGCTTTTCAACTTTCCCTCACGGTACTTGTCCGCTATCGGTCTCGCGACCGTATTTAGTCTTAGGTGGAGTTTACCACCCGCTTTGGGCTGCATTCCCAAACAACCCGACTCCGAGAAGACCCGAAGCGGCCAAGGCAAGCGCCCCTATGGGCCTAACACCCGCCGTGGGACGAGGCCTCGATCAGAAGGACACCGGCGCTCGCCGTCAGCCGCACTGGGACTTCCGTACGTCACAACTCGGCGCGCTCGAAAAGCGCGCAGATTCGACGCTGGACTCTTCCCGGTTCACTCGCCGTTACTCAGGGAATCCCTGTTGGTTTCTTTTCCTCCGCTTAATAATATGCTTAAATTCAGCGGGTGCTCTCGCCTGAACTCAGGTCGTATGTGTCAAGCGGGCCGCTTCTTACACGGCCCGCTGGCATCGCAAGTCGTCGCCGCCGGCGCCGACCGAGCGCGTACCGTCGCCGCCTTGGCCCACGGTCGGTCTTGATCTCGTGACCGGACCGACCGACCTGGACCCGCCCCTCGAACGTAGTTGAACACGTCGAGGGGCCGGCGGTGTACGGGACACGCGGTCGCGCCGAGAAAGCTCGGCGACCGCTTCAACTTGGGGCGACGCCCGGCCGTCTTCGCAGAGGCCAGGCGACGGCCCTCGGGTGAGGACGAACGCGACCCTGAGGCAGACGCGGTCCCGGGATTGACCCGAGACCGCAATTCGCGTTCAGAAGGTCGACGTTCAATGTGTTCTGCAATTCACATTACTTCTCGCACTTGGCTGCGTCCTTCATCGACTCGCGAGCCGAGTGATCCACCGTTAAGAGTCGTCCTCGACGTTTCGCCCGGCGCCGAAGCGCGCGGACGTCACACTGTGGGATCGACCACAAAACCACCACCGACAACAACTGCACAAAAACACCAACAAACGGCGCCGAGCGACCGCCGGGCTGGGCCGGCGGCACATCGAGCGCGGTGCCCAGAAGCCACCATCGCACTCGGCTGCCTTGCTATGCCAACGTGTTACGCGTGTCGCACGGGGCGGAACCCCGATTGACGGCCGCCCTCTCGGCGGCACCCAAAGACAATTCAGTGCGCGGTCGGCCGGGGCCTACCACCACCTTCGGTAATGATCCTTCCGCAGGTTCACCTACGGAAACCTTGTTACGACTTTTACTTCCTCTAAATGATCAAGTTTGATCGTCTTCTCGACACGCCGACGCGGCCGTTGCCAGCCGCGACGGGGCCGATCCAAGGATCTCACTAAACCATTCAATCGGTAGTAGCGACGGGCGGTGTGTACAAAGGGCAGGGACGTAATCAACGCAAGTTGATGACTTGCGCTTACTGGGAATTCCTCGTTCAAGGGAAACAATTGCAAGTCCCTATCCCAATCACGAATGAGGTTCAACGGGTTACCCGGACCTTTCGGCCTAGGTTAGACACTCGCTGCTTCACTCAGTGTAGCGCGCGTGCGGCCCCGGACATCTAAGGGCATCACAGACCTGTTATTGCTCAATCTCGTGTGGCTAAACGCCACTAGTCCCTCTAAGAAGTTAGACGCCGACCGAGAAGGTCGCGTAACTATTTAGCATGCCAGAGTCTCGTTCGTTATCGGAATTAACCAGACAAATCGCTCCACCAACTAAGAACGGCCATGCACCACCACCCACAGAATCAAGAAAGAGCTCTCAATCTGTCAATCCTACCTGTGTCCGGGCCGGGTGAGTTTCCCCGTGTTGAGTCAAATTAAGCCGCAGGCTCCACTCCTGGTGGTGCCCTTCCGTCAATTCCTTTAAGTTTCAGCTTTGCAACCATACTTCCCCCGGAACCCAAAGACTTTGGTTTCCCGGAAGCTGCCGGAAAGGTCGTCATGGTAACGCCTCCCGATCGCTAGTTGGCATCGTTTATAGTCAGAACTAGGACGGTATCTGATCGTCTTCGAACCTCTGACTTTCGCTCTTGATTAAAGAAAACATTCTTGGCGAATGCTTTCGCAGTAGTTCGTCTTCCGCCGATCCAAGAATTTCACCTCTAACGGCAGAGTACGGACGCCCCCGTCTGTCCCTCTTAATCATTACCTCGTGCTCCGAAAACCAACAAAATAGAACCGAGGTCCTATTCCATTATTCCATGCAACACTATGCAGGCGAACAGCCTGCTTTGAACACTCTAATTTTTTCAAAGTAAACTTATCGGCCACCGCCGACACTCAGTCAAGAGCACCGACGGAGAACCGAAGGTGAGGCGAACGCAACCAGTGACACGCCTTGCGACGGACCGGCGGCGCTCGCCCAAAATCCAACTACGAGCTTTTCAACCGCAACAACTTTAGCATACACTGTTGGAGCTGGAATTACCGCGGCTGCTGGCACCAGACTTGCCCTCCAATGGATACTCGTTAAGAGTTTTAGGATGTACTCATTCCAATTACAGGGCCTCGTTAGAGTCCTGTATTGTTATTTTTCGTCACTACCTCCCCGTGTCGGGAATGGGTAATTTGCGCGCCTGCTGCCTTCCTTGGATGTGGTAGCCGTTTCTCAGGCTCCCTCTCCGGAATCGAACCCTGATTCCCCGTTACCCGTTATCACAAAGGTAGGCACGTAGCGTACCTTCGACAGTTGATAGGGCAGACACTTGAATGATACGTCGTCGGTGCAGAGACCGTACGATCCGCGTGGTTATCCAGAGTCATCAAACGTCACAGGACGAACCCGGTCGGTTTTGATCTGATAAAAGCGCGCCTCCCGAAGTCGGCGCTTAATGCATGTATTAGCTCTAGAATTACCACAGTTATCCACTTCGCTTACGAGACCAAATAAACCAAGACTGATTTAATGAGCCATTCGCAGTTTCGCTTTACGAGAACTCGTACTTGCACCTGCATGGCTTAATCTTTGAGACAAGCATATCACTACTGGCAGGATCAACCAGATAGCTGCGACAGCTGCGCTCGGCCCTTGCTGGGCCGCCCGGCGCGTGCTCGTCGCATTCGTTTAAGACCGAGGCGATCGCCTGCGGCCGTACTCAGCTTCGACAGTCGCTGGCCGCGACGTCCACGCTCTCGCCGGCAGTGCCAGGCGGAGCGATTTGCGTTTTTTCTTTGCTCGCCCTCTCTCGGGCTCGATCCATTCAGTTTCGCACAAACAAGAGCTCTGCCGGCCGCCTGCAGCGGTGCCTAAAACCCGGGCATAACAATGCGACCGTTCTGCTAGGCCGACAAGCGCTCAAGCCAGACGCTCGATCGAACGCCCCCTACATATTAGTCGAGACAACGGCTCGCTCATTAGCATCGCGTTTGTACTTTAACTTTTTTTGGCTCGGCTTCTTTCGACGCCGATGCCGGCGACGCAGCACTCTCTCGCCCGCCAGCCACCGAGAAAAGGGTGCGCTCCGACCGGCCCCGCACCGCTCTTTCTTGGCTCATTCGAAATTACTGTCTTTCGCTCTGACATGCCTTACCTAGGGTTAGGTTAGTATGCTTGCACGTTTGTACTTTAACTTTTTTCGGCTCGGCTTCTTTCGACGCCGATGCCGGCGACGCAGCACTCTCTCGCCCGCCAGCCACCGAGAAAAGGGTGCGCTCCGACCGGCCCCGCACCGCTCTTTCTTGGCTCATTCGAAATTACTGTCTTTCGCTCTGACATGCCTTACCTAGGGTTAGGCTAGTATGCTTGCACGTTTGTACTTTAACTTTTTTCGGCTCGGCTTCTTTCGACGCCGATGCCGGCGACGCAGCACTCTCTCGCCCGCCAGCCACCGGGAAAAGGGTGCGCTCCGACCGGCCCCGCACCGCTCTTTCTTGGCTCATTCGAAATTACTGTCTTTCGCTCTGACATGCCTTACCTAGGGTTAGGTTAGTATGCTTGCACGTTTGTACTTTAACTTTTTTCGGCTCGGCTTCTTTCGACGCCGATGCCGGCGACGCAGCACTCTCTTGCCCGCCAGCCACCGAGAAAAGGGTGCGCTCCGACCGGCCCCGCACCGCTCTTTCTTGGCTCATTCGAAATTACTGTCTTTCGCTCTGACATGTCTTACCTAGGGTTAGGTTAGTATGCTTGCACGTTTGTACTTTAACTTTTTTCGGCTCGGCTTCTTTCGACGCCGATGCCGGCGACGCAGCACTCTCTCGCCCGCCAGCCACCGGGAAAAGGGTGCGCTCCGACCGGCCCCGCACCGCTCTTTCTTGGCTCATTCGAAATTACTGTCTTTCGCTCTGACATGCCTTACCTAGGGTTAGGTTAGTATGCTTGCACGTTTGTACTTTAACTTTTTTCGGCTCGGCTTCTTTCGACGCCGATGCCGGCGACGCAGCACTCTCTTGCCCGCCAGCCACCGAGAAAAGGGTGCGCTCCGACCGGCCCCGCACCGCTCTTTCTTGGCTCATTCGAAATTACTGTCTTTCGCTCTGACATGTCTTACCTAGGGTTAGGTTAGTATGCTTGCACGTTTGTACTTTAACTTTTTTCGGCTCGGCTTCTTTGGACGCCGATGCCGGCGACGCAGCACTCTCTCGCCCGCCAGCCACCGAGAAAAGGGTGCGCTCCGACCGGCCCCGCACCGCTCTTTCTTG
>NC_135263.1:7498302-7500802 GCF_964204865.1 Styela clava
GGTGGTGCCCTTCCGTCAATTCCTTTAAGTTTCAGCTTTGCAACCATACTTCCCCCGGAACCCAAAGACTTTGGTTTCCCGGAAGCTGCCGGAAAGGTCGTCATGGTAACGCCTCCCGATCGCTAGTTGGCATCGTTTATAGTCAGAACTAGGACGGTATCTGATCGTCTTCGAACCTCTGACTTTCGCTCTTGATTAAAGAAAACATTCTTGGCGAATGCTTTCGCAGTAGTTCGTCTTCCGCCGATCCAAGAATTTCACCTCTAACGGCAGAGTACGGACGCCCCCGTCTGTCCCTCTTAATCATTACCTCGTGCTCCGAAAACCAACAAAATAGAACCGAGGTCCTATTCCATTATTCCATGCAACACTATGCAGGCGAACAGCCTGCTTTGAACACTCTAATTTTTTCAAAGTAAACTTATCGGCCACCGCCGACACTCAGTCAAGAGCACCGACGGAGAACCGAAGGTGAGGCGAACGCAACCAGTGACACGCCTTGCGACGGACCGGCGGCGCTCGCCCAAAATCCAACTACGAGCTTTTCAACCGCAACAACTTTAGCATACACTGTTGGAGCTGGAATTACCGCGGCTGCTGGCACCAGACTTGCCCTCCAATGGATACTCGTTAAGAGTTTTAGGATGTACTCATTCCAATTACAGGGCCTCGTTAGAGTCCTGTATTGTTATTTTTCGTCACTACCTCCCCGTGTCGGGAATGGGTAATTTGCGCGCCTGCTGCCTTCCTTGGATGTGGTAGCCGTTTCTCAGGCTCCCTCTCCGGAATCGAACCCTGATTCCCCGTTACCCGTTATCACAAAGGTAGGCACGTAGCGTACCTTCGACAGTTGATAGGGCAGACACTTGAATGATACGTCGTCGGTGCAGAGACCGTACGATCCGCGTGGTTATCCAGAGTCATCAAACGTCACAGGACGAACCCGGTCGGTTTTGATCTGATAAAAGCGGGCCTCCCGAAGTCGGCGCTTAATGCATGTATTAGCTCTAGAATTACCACAGTTATCCACTTCGCTTACGAGACCAAATAAACCAAGACTGATTTAATGAGCCATTCGCAGTTTCGCTTTACGAGAACTCGTACTTGCACCTGCATGGCTTAATCTTTGAGACAAGCATATCACTACTGGCAGGATCAACCAGATAGCTGCGACAGCTGCGCTCGGCCCTTGCTGGGCCGCCCGGCGCGTGCTCGTCGCATTCGTTTAAGACCGAGGCGATCGCCTGCGGCCGTACTCAGCTTCGACAGTCGCTGGCCGCGACGTCCACGCTCTCGCCGGCAGTGCCAGGCGGAGCGATTTGCGTTTTTTCTTTGCTCGCCCTCTCTCGGGCTCGATCCATTCAGTTTCGCACAAACAAGAGCTCTGCCGGCCGCCTGCAGCGGTGCCTAAAACCCGGGCATAACAATGCGACCGTTCTGCTAGGCCGACAAGCGCTCAAGCCAGACGCTCGATCGAACGCCCCCTACATATTAGTCGAGACAACGGCTCGCTCATTAGCATCGCGTTTGTACTTTAACTTTTTTTGGCTCGGCTTCTTTCGACGCCGATGCCGGCGACGCAGCACTCTCTCGCCCGCCAGCCACCGAGAAAAGGGTGCGCTCCGACCGGCCCCGCACCGCTCTTTCTTGGCTCATTCGAAATTACTGTCTTTCGCTCTGACATGCCTTACCTAGGGTTAGGTTAGTATGCTTGCACGTTTGTACTTTAACTTTTTTCGGCTCGGCTTCTTTCGACGCCGATGCCGGCGACGCAGCACTCTCTCGCCCGCCAGCCACCGAGAAAAGGGTGCGCTCCGACCGGCCCCGCACCGCTCTTTCTTGGCTCATTCGAAATTACTGTCTTTCGCTCTGACATGCCTTACCTAGGGTTAGGCTAGTATGCTTGCACGTTTGTACTTTAACTTTTTTCGGCTCGGCTTCTTTCGACGCCGATGCCGGCGACGCAGCACTCTCTCGCCCGCCAGCCACCGGGAAAAGGGTGCGCTCCGACCGGCCCCGCACCGCTCTTTCTTGGCTCATTCGAAATTACTGTCTTTCGCTCTGACATGCCTTACCTAGGGTTAGGTTAGTATGCTTGCACGTTTGTACTTTAACTTTTTTCGGCTCGGCTTCTTTCGACGCCGATGCCGGCGACGCAGCACTCTCTTGCCCGCCAGCCACCGAGAAAAGGGTGCGCTCCGACCGGCCCCGCACCGCTCTTTCTTGGCTCATTCGAAATTACTGTCTTTCGCTCTGACATGTCTTACCTAGGGTTAGGTTAGTATGCTTGCACGTTTGTACTTTAACTTTTTTCGGCTCGGCTTCTTTCGACGCCGATGCCGGCGACGCAGCACTCTCTCGCCCGCCAGCCACCGGGAAAAGGGTGCGCTCCGACCGGCCCCGCACCGCTCTTTCTTGGCTCATTCGAAATTACTGTCTTTCGCTCTGACATGCCTTACCTAGGGTTAGGTTAGTATGCTTGCACGTTTGTACTTTAACT
>NC_135263.1:7510802-7513302 GCF_964204865.1 Styela clava
CGGCCGTACTCAGCTTCGACAGTCGCTGGCCGCGACGTCCACGCTCTCGCCGGCAGTGCCAGGCGGAGCGATTTGCGTTTTTTCTTTGCTCGCCCTCTCTCGGGCTCGATCCATTCAGTTTCGCACAAACAAGAGCTCTGCCGGCCGCCTGCAGCGGTGCCTAAAACCCGGGCATAACAATGCGACCGTTCTGCTAGGCCGACAAGCGCTCAAGCCAGACGCTCGATCGAACGCCCCCTACATATTAGTCGAGACAACGGCTCGCTCATTAGCATCGCGTTTGTACTTTAACTTTTTTTGGCTCGGCTTCTTTCGACGCCGATGCCGGCGACGCAGCACTCTCTCGCCCGCCAGCCACCGAGAAAAGGGTGCGCTCCGACCGGCCCCGCACCGCTCTTTCTTGGCTCATTCGAAATTACTGTCTTTCGCTCTGACATGCCTTACCTAGGGTTAGGTTAGTATGCTTGCACGTTTGTACTTTAACTTTTTTCGGCTCGGCTTCTTTCGACGCCGATGCCGGCGACGCAGCACTCTCTCGCCCGCCAGCCACCGAGAAAAGGGTGCGCTCCGACCGGCCCCGCACCGCTCTTTCTTGGCTCATTCGAAATTACTGTCTTTCGCTCTGACATGCCTTACCTAGGGTTAGGCTAGTATGCTTGCACGTTTGTACTTTAACTTTTTTCGGCTCGGCTTCTTTCGACGCCGATGCCGGCGACGCAGCACTCTCTCGCCCGCCAGCCACCGGGAAAAGGGTGCGCTCCGACCGGCCCCGCACCGCTCTTTCTTGGCTCATTCGAAATTACTGTCTTTCGCTCTGACATGCCTTACCTAGGGTTAGGTTAGTATGCTTGCACGTTTGTACTTTAACTTTTTTCGGCTCGGCTTCTTTCGACGCCGATGCCGGCGACGCAGCACTCTCTTGCCCGCCAGCCACCGAGAAAAGGGTGCGCTCCGACCGGCCCCGCACCGCTCTTTCTTGGCTCATTCGAAATTACTGTCTTTCGCTCTGACATGTCTTACCTAGGGTTAGGTTAGTATGCTTGCACGTTTGTACTTTAACTTTTTTCGGCTCGGCTTCTTTCGACGCCGATGCCGGCGACGCAGCACTCTCTCGCCCGCCAGCCACCGGGAAAAGGGTGCGCTCCGACCGGCCCCGCACCGCTCTTTCTTGGCTCATTCGAAATTACTGTCTTTCGCTCTGACATGCCTTACCTAGGGTTAGGTTAGTATGCTTGCACGTTTGTACTTTAACTTTTTTCGGCTCGGCTTCTTTCGACGCCGATGCCGGCGACGCAGCACTCTCTTGCCCGCCAGCCACCGAGAAAAGGGTGCGCTCCGACCGGCCCCGCACCGCTCTTTCTTGGCTCATTCGAAATTACTGTCTTTCGCTCTGACATGTCTTACCTAGGGTTAGGTTAGTATGCTTGCACGTTTGTACTTTAACTTTTTTCGGCTCGGCTTCTTTCGACGCCGATGCCGGCGACGCAGCACTCTCTCGCCCGCCAGCCACCGAGAAAAGGGTGCGCTCCGACCGGCCCCGCACCGCTCTTTCTTGGCTCATTCGAAATTACTGTCTTTCGCTCTGACATGCCTTACCTAGGGTTAGGCTAGTATGCTTGCACGTTTGTACTTTAACTTTTTTCGGCTCGGCTTCTTTCGACGCCGATGCCGGCGACGCAGCACTCTCTCGCCCGCCAGCCACCGGGAAAAGGGTGCGCTCCGACCGGCCCCGCACCGCTCTTTCTTGGCTCATTCGAAATTACTGTCTTTCGCTCTGACAAGCCTTACCTAGGGTTAGGTTAGTATGCTTGCACGTTTGTACTTTAACTTTTTTCGGCTCGGCTTCTTTCGACGCCGATGCCGGCGACGCAGCACTCTCTTGCCCGCCAGCCACCGAGAAAAGGGTGCGCTCCGACCGGCCCCGCACCGCTCTTTCTTGGCTCATTCGAAATTACTGTCTTTCGCTCTGACATGTCTTACCTAGGGTTAGGTTAGTATGCTTGCACGTTTGTACTTTAACTTTTTTCGGCTCGGCTTCTTTCGACGCCGATGCCGGCGACGCAGCACTCTCTTGCCCGCCAGCCACCGAGAAAAGGGTGCGCTCCGACCGGCCCCGCACCGCTCTTTCTTGGCTCATTCGAAATTACTGTCTTTCGCTCTGACATGTCTTACCTAGGGTTAGGTTAGTATGCTTGCACGTTTGTACTTTAACTTTTTTCGGCTCGGCTTCTTTCGACGCCGATGCCGGCGACGCAGCACTCTCTCGCCCGCCAGCCACCGAGAAAAGGGTGCGCTCCGACCGGCCCCGCACCGCTCTTTCTTGGCTCATTCGAGTTTACTGTCTTTCCCTCTGACATGCCTTACCTAGGGTTAGGTTAGTATGCTTGCACGTTTGTACTTTAACTTTTTTTGGCTCGGCTTCTTTCGACGCCGATGCCGGCGACGCAGCACTCTCTCGCCCGCCAGCCACCGAGAAAAGGGTGCGCTCCGACCGGCCCCG
>NC_135263.1:7518302-7523302 GCF_964204865.1 Styela clava
CGCACTGGGACTTCCGTACGTCACAACTCGGCGCGCTCGAAAAGCGCGCAGATTCGACGCTGGACTCTTCCCGGTTCACTCGCCGTTACTCAGGGAATCCCTGTTGGTTTCTTTTCCTCCGCTTAATAATATGCTTAAATTCAGCGGGTGCTCTCGCCTGAACTCAGGTCGTATGTGTCAAGCGGGCCGCTTCTTACACGGCCCGCTGGCATCGCAAGTCGTCGCCGCCGGCGCCGACCGAGCGCGTACCGTCGCCGCCTTGGCCCACGGTCGGTCTTGATCTCGTGACCGGACCGACCGACCTGGACCCGCCCCTCGAACGTAGTTGAACACGTCGAGGGGCCGGCGGTGTACGGGACACGCGGTCGCGCCGAGAAAGCTCGGCGACCGCTTCAACTTGGGGCGACGCCCGGCCGTCTTCGCAGAGGCCAGGCGACGGCCCTCGGGTGAGGACGAACGCGACCCTGAGGCAGACGCGGTCCCGGGATTGACCCGAGACCGCAATTCGCGTTCAGAAGGTCGACGTTCAATGTGTTCTGCAATTCACATTACTTCTCGCACTTGGCTGCGTCCTTCATCGACTCGCGAGCCGAGTGATCCACCGTTAAGAGTCGTCCTCGACGTTTCGCCCGGCGCCGAAGCGCGCGGACGTCACACTGTGGGATCGACCACAAAACCACCACCGACAACAACTGCACAAAAACACCAACAAACGGCGCCGAGCGACCGCCGGGCTGGGCCGGCGGCACATCGAGCGCGGTGCCCAGAAGCCACCATCGCACTCGGCTGCCTTGCTATGCCAACGTGTTACGCGTGTCGCACGGGGCGGAACCCCGATTGACGGCCGCCCTCTCGGCGGCACCCAAAGACAATTCAGTGCGCGGTCGGCCGGGGCCTACCACCACCTTCGGTAATGATCCTTCCGCAGGTTCACCTACGGAAACCTTGTTACGACTTTTACTTCCTCTAAATGATCAAGTTTGATCGTCTTCTCGACACGCCGACGCGGCCGTTGCCAGCCGCGACGGGGCCGATCCAAGGATCTCACTAAACCATTCAATCGGTAGTAGCGACGGGCGGTGTGTACAAAGGGCAGGGACGTAATCAACGCAAGTTGATGACTTGCGCTTACTGGGAATTCCTCGTTCAAGGGAAACAATTGCAAGTCCCTATCCCAATCACGAATGAGGTTCAACGGGTTACCCGGACCTTTCGGCCTAGGTTAGACACTCGCTGCTTCACTCAGTGTAGCGCGCGTGCGGCCCCGGACATCTAAGGGCATCACAGACCTGTTATTGCTCAATCTCGTGTGGCTAAACGCCACTAGTCCCTCTAAGAAGTTAGACGCCGACCGAGAAGGTCGCGTAACTATTTAGCATGCCAGAGTCTCGTTCGTTATCGGAATTAACCAGACAAATCGCTCCACCAACTAAGAACGGCCATGCACCACCACCCACAGAATCAAGAAAGAGCTCTCAATCTGTCAATCCTACCTGTGTCCGGGCCGGGTGAGTTTCCCCGTGTTGAGTCAAATTAAGCCGCAGGCTCCACTCCTGGTGGTGCCCTTCCGTCAATTCCTTTAAGTTTCAGCTTTGCAACCATACTTCCCCCGGAACCCAAAGACTTTGGTTTCCCGGAAGCTGTCGGAAAGGTCGTCATGGTAACGCCTCCCGATCGCTAGTTGGCATCGTTTATAGTCAGAACTAGGACGGTATCTGATCGTCTTCGAACCTCTGACTTTCGCTCTTGATTAAAGAAAACATTCTTGGCGAATGCTTTCGCAGTAGTTCGTCTTCCGCCGATCCAAGAATTTCACCTCTAACGGCAGAGTACGGACGCCCCCGTCTGTCCCTCTTAATCATTACCTCGTGCTCCGAAAACCAACAAAATAGAACCGAGGTCCTATTCCATTATTCCATGCAACACTATGCAGGCGAACAGCCTGCTTTGAACACTCTAATTTTTTCAAAGTAAACTTATCGGCCACCGCCGACACTCAGTCAAGAGCACCGACGGAGAACCGAAGGTGAGGCGAACGCAACCAGTGACACGCCTTGCGACGGACCGGCGGCGCTCGCCCAAAATCCAACTACGAGCTTTTCAACCGCAACAACTTTAGCATACACTGTTGGAGCTGGAATTACCGCGGCTGCTGGCACCAGACTTGCCCTCCAATGGATACTCGTTAAGAGTTTTAGGATGTACTCATTCCAATTACAGGGCCTCGTTAGAGTCCTGTATTGTTATTTTTCGTCACTACCTCCCCGTGTCGGGAATGGGTAATTTGCGCGCCTGCTGCCTTCCTTGGATGTGGTAGCCGTTTCTCAGGCTCCCTCTCCGGAATCGAACCCTGATTCCCCGTTACCCGTTATCACAAAGGTAGGCACGTAGCGTACCTTCGACAGTTGATAGGGCAGACACTTGAATGATACGTCGTCGGTGCAGAGACCGTACGATCCGCGTGGTTATCCAGAGTCATCAAACGTCACAGGACGAACCCGGTCGGTTTTGATCTGATAAAAGCGCGCCTCCCGAAGTCGGCGCTTAATGCATGTATTAGCTCTAGAATTACCACAGTTATCCACTTCGCTTACGAGACCAAATAAACCAAGACTGATTTAATGAGCCATTCGCAGTTTCGCTTTACGAGAACTCGTACTTGCACCTGCATGGCTTAATCTTTGAGACAAGCATATCACTACTGGCAGGATCAACCAGATAGCTGCGACAGCTGCGCTCGGCCCTTGCTGGGCCGCCCGGCGCGTGCTCGTCGCATTCGTTTAAGACCGAGGCGATCGCCTGCGGCCGTACTCAGCTTCGACAGTCGCTGGCCGCGACGTCCACGCTCTCGCCGGCAGTGCCAGGCGGAGCGATTTGCGTTTTTTCTTTGCTCGCCCTCTCTCGGGCTCGATCCATTCAGTTTCGCACAAACAAGAGCTCTGCCGGCCGCCTGCAGCGGTGCCTAAAACCCGGGCATAACAATGCGACCGTTCTGCTAGGCCGACAAGCGCTCAAGCCAGACGCTCGATCGAACGCCCCCTACATATTAGTCGAGACAACGGCTCGCTCATTAGCATCGCGTTTGTACTTTAACTTTTTTTGGCTCGGCTTCTTTCGACGCCGATGCCGGCGACGCAGCACTCTCTCGCCCGCCAGCCACCGAGAAAAGGGTGCGCTCCGACCGGCCCCGCACCGCTCTTTCTTGGCTCATTCGAAATTACTGTCTTTCGCTCTGACATGCCTTACCTAGGGTTAGGTTAGTATGCTTGCACGTTTGTACTTTAACTTTTTTCGGCTCGGCTTCTTTCGACGCCGATGCCGGCGACGCAGCACTCTCTCGCCCGCCAGCCACCGAGAAAAGGGTGCGCTCCGACCGGCCCCGCACCGCTCTTTCTTGGCTCATTCGAAATTACTGTCTTTCGCTCTGACATGCCTTACCTAGGGTTAGGCTAGTATGCTTGCACGTTTGTACTTTAACTTTTTTCGGCTCGGCTTCTTTCGACGCCGATGCCGGCGACGCAGCACTCTCTCGCCCGCCAGCCACCGGGAAAAGGGTGCGCTCCGACCGGCCCCGCACCGCTCTTTCTTGGCTCATTCGAAATTACTGTCTTTCGCTCTGACATGCCTTACCTAGGGTTAGGTTAGTATGCTTGCACGTTTGTACTTTAACTTTTTTCGGCTCGGCTTCTTTCGACGCCGATGCCGGCGACGCAGCACTCTCTTGCCCGCCAGCCACCGAGAAAAGGGTGCGCTCCGACCGGCCCCGCACCGCTCTTTCTTGGCTCATTCGAAATTACTGTCTTTCGCTCTGACATGTCTTACCTAGGGTTAGGTTAGTATGCTTGCACGTTTGTACTTTAACTTTTTTCGGCTCGGCTTCTTTCGACGCCGATGCCGGCGACGCAGCACTCTCTCGCCCGCCAGCCACCGGGAAAAGGGTGCGCTCCGACCGGCCCCGCACCGCTCTTTCTTGGCTCATTCGAAATTACTGTCTTTCGCTCTGACATGCCTTACCTAGGGTTAGGTTAGTATGCTTGCACGTTTGTACTTTAACTTTTTTTGGCTCGGCTTCTTTCGACGCCGATGCCGGCGACGCAGCACTCTCTTGCCCGCCAGCCACCGAGAAAAGGGTGCGCTCCGACCGGCCCCGCACCGCTCTTTCTTGGCTCATTCGAAATTACTGTCTTTCGCTCTGACATGTCTTACCTAGGGTTAGGTTAGTATGCTTGCACGTTTGTACTTTAACTTTTTTCGGCTCGGCTTCTTTCGACGCCGATGCCGGCGACGCAGCACTCTCTCGCCCGCCAGCCACCGAGAAAAGGGTGCGCTCCGACCGGCCCCGCACCGCTCTTTCTTGGCTCATTCGAAATTACTGTCTTTCGCTCTGACATGCCTTACCTAGGGTTAGGCTAGTATGCTTGCACGTTTGTACTTTAACTTTTTTCGGCTCGGCTTCTTTCGACGCCGATGCCGGCGACGCAGCACTCTCTCGCCCGCCAGCCACCGGGAAAAGGGTGCGCTCCGACCGGCCCCGCACCGCTCTTTCTTGGCTCATTCGAAATTACTGTCTTTCGCTCTGACATGCCTTACCTAGGGTTAGGTTAGTATGCTTGCACGTTTGTACTTTAACTTTTTTCGGCTCGGCTTCTTTCGACGCCGATGCCGGCGACGCAGCACTCTCTTGCCCGCCAGCCACCGAGAAAAGGGTGCGCTCCGACCGGCCCCGCACCGCTCTTTCTTGGCTCATTCGAAATTACTGTCTTTCGCTCTGACATGTCTTACCTAGGGTTAGGTTAGTATGCTTGCACGTTTGTACTTTAACTTTTTTCGGCTCGGCTTCTTTCGACGCCGATGCCGGCGACGCAGCACTCTCTTGCCCGCCAGCCACCGAGAAAAGGGTGCGCTCCGACCGTCCCCGCACCGCTCTTTCTTGGCTCATTCGAAATTACTGTCTTTCGCTCTGACATGTCTTACCTAGGGTTAGGTTAGTATGCTTGCAC
>NC_135263.1:7530802-7533302 GCF_964204865.1 Styela clava
CCGTTACCCGTTATCACAAAGGTAGGCACGTAGCGTACCTTCGACAGTTGATAGGGCAGACACTTGAATGATACGTCGTCGGTGCAGAGACCGTACGATCCGCGTGGTTATCCAGAGTCATCAAACGTCACAGGACGAACCCGGTCGGTTTTGATCTGATAAAAGCGCGCCTCCCGAAGTCGGCGCTTAATGCATGTATTAGCTCTAGAATTACCATAGTTATCCACTTCGCTTACGAGACCAAATAAACCAAGACTGATTTAATGAGCCATTCGCAGTTTCGCTTTACGAGAACTCGTACTTGCACCTGCATGGCTTAATCTTTGAGACAAGCATATCACTACTGGCAGGATCAACCAGATAGCTGCGACAGCTGCGCTCGGCCCTTGCTGGGCCGCCCGGCGCGTGCTCGTCGCATTCGTTTAAGACCGAGGCGATCGCCTGCGGCCGTACTCAGCTTCGACAGTCGCTGGCCGCGACGTCCACGCTCTCGCCGGCAGTGCCAGGCGGAGCGATTTGCGTTTTTTCTTTGCTCGCCCTCTCTCGGGCTCGATCCATTCAGTTTCGCACAAACAAGAGCTCTGCCGGCCGCCTGCAGCGGTGCCTAAAACCCGGGCATAACAATGCGACCGTTCTGCTAGGCCGACAAGCGCTCAAGCCAGACGCTCGATCGAACGCCCCCTACATATTAGTCGAGACAACGGCTCGCTCATTAGCATCGCGTTTGTACTTTAACTTTTTTTGGCTCGGCTTCTTTCGACGCCGATGCCGGCGACGCAGCACTCTCTCGCCCGCCAGCCACCGAGAAAAGGGTGCGCTCCGACCGGCCCCGCACCGCTCTTTCTTGGCTCATTCGAAATTACTGTCTTTCGCTCTGACATGCCTTACCTAGGGTTAGGTTAGTATGCTTGCACGTTTGTACTTTAACTTTTTTCGGCTCGGCTTCTTTCGACGCCGATGCCGGCGACGCAGCACTCTCTCGCCCGCCAGCCACCGAGAAAAGGGTGCGCTCCGACCGGCCCCGCACCGCTCTTTCTTGGCTCATTCGAAATTACTGTCTTTCGCTCTGACATGCCTTACCTAGGGTTAGGCTAGTATGCTTGCACGTTTGTACTTTAACTTTTTTCGGCTCGGCTTCTTTCGACGCCGATGCCGGCGACGCAGCACTCTCTCGCCCGCCAGCCACCGGGAAAAGGGTGCGCTCCGACCGGCCCCGCACCGCTCTTTCTTGGCTCATTCGAAATTACTGTCTTTCGCTCTGACATGCCTTACCTAGGGTTAGGTTAGTATGCTTGCACGTTTGTACTTTAACTTTTTTCGGCTCGGCTTCTTTCGACGCCGATGCCGGCGACGCAGCACTCTCTTGCCCGCCAGCCACCGAGAAAAGGGTGCGCTCCGACCGGCCCCGCACCGCTCTTTCTTGGCTCATTCGAAATTACTGTCTTTCGCTCTGACATGTCTTACCTAGGGTTAGGTTAGTATGCTTGCACGTTTGTACTTTAACTTTTTTCGGCTCGGCTTCTTTCGACGCCGATGCCGGCGACGCAGCACTCTCTCGCCCGCCAGCCACCGGGAAAAGGGTGCGCTCCGACCGGCCCCGCACCGCTCTTTCTTGGCTCATTCGAAATTACTGTCTTTCGCTCTGACATGCCTTACCTAGGGTTAGGTTAGTATGCTTGCACGTTTGTACTTTAACTTTTTTCGGCTCGGCTTCTTTCGACGCCGATGCCGGCGACGCAGCACTCTCTTGCCCGCCAGCCACCGAGAAAAGGGTGCGCTCCGACCGGCCCCGCACCGCTCTTTCTTGGCTCATTCGAAATTACTGTCTTTCGCTCTGACATGTCTTACCTAGGGTTAGGTTAGTATGCTTGCACGTTTGTACTTTAACTTTTTTCGGCTCGGCTTCTTTCGACGCCGATGCCGGCGACGCAGCACTCTCTCGCCCGCCAGCCACCGAGAAAAGGGTGCGCTCCGACCGGCCCCGCACCGCTCTTTCTTGGCTCATTCGAAATTACTGTCTTTCGCTCTGACATGCCTTACCTAGGGTTAGGCTAGTATGCTTGCACGTTTGTACTTTAACTTTTTTCGGCTCGGCTTCTTTCGACGCCGATGCCGGCGACGCAGCACTCTCTCGCCCGCCAGCCACCGGGAAAAGGGTGCGCTCCGACCGGCCCCGCACCGCTCTTTCTTGGCTCATTCGAAATTACTGTCTTTCGCTCTGACATGCCTTACCTAGGGTTAGGTTAGTATGCTTGCACGTTTGTACTTTAACTTTTTTCGGCTCGGCTTCTTTCGACGCCGATGCCGGCGACGCAGCACTCTCTTGCCCGCCAGCCACCGAGAAAAGGGTGCGCTCCGACCGGCCCCGCACCGCTCTTTCTTGGCTCATTCGAAATTACTGTCTTTCGCTCTGACATGTCTTACCTAGGGTTAGGTTAGTATGCTTGCACGTTTGTACTTTAACTTTTTTCGGCTCGGCTTCTTTCGACGCCGATGCCGG
>NC_135263.1:7538302-7543302 GCF_964204865.1 Styela clava
GCGCCGAGCGACCGCCGGGCTGGGCCGGCGGCACATCGAGCGCGGTGCCCAGAAGCCACCATCGCACTCGGCTGCCTTGCTATGCCAACGTGTTACGCGTGTCGCACGGGGCGGAACCCCGATTGACGGCCGCCCTCTCGGCGGCACCCAAAGACAATTCAGTGCGCGGTCGGCCGGGGCCTACCACCACCTTCGGTAATGATCCTTCCGCAGGTTCACCTACGGAAACCTTGTTACGACTTTTACTTCCTCTAAATGATCAAGTTTGATCGTCTTCTCGACACGCCGACGCGGCCGTTGCCAGCCGCGACGGGGCCGATCCAAGGATCTCACTAAACCATTCAATCGGTAGTAGCGACGGGCGGTGTGTACAAAGGGCAGGGACGTAATCAACGCAAGTTGATGACTTGCGCTTACTGGGAATTCCTCGTTCAAGGGAAACAATTGCAAGTCCCTATCCCAATCACGAATGAGGTTCAACGGGTTACCCGGACCTTTCGGCCTAGGTTAGACACTCGCTGCTTCACTCAGTGTAGCGCGCGTGCGGCCCCGGACATCTAAGGGCATCACAGACCTGTTATTGCTCAATCTCGTGTGGCTAAACGCCACTAGTCCCTCTAAGAAGTTAGACGCCGACCGAGAAGGTCGCGTAACTATTTAGCATGCCAGAGTCTCGTTCGTTATCGGAATTAACCAGACAAATCGCTCCACCAACTAAGAACGGCCATGCACCACCACCCACAGAATCAAGAAAGAGCTCTCAATCTGTCAATCCTACCTGTGTCCGGGCCGGGTGAGTTTCCCCGTGTTGAGTCAAATTAAGCCGCAGGCTCCACTCCTGGTGGTGCCCTTCCGTCAATTCCTTTAAGTTTCAGCTTTGCAACCATACTTCCCCCGGAACCCAAAGACTTTGGTTTCCCGGAAGCTGCCGGAAAGGTCGTCATGGTAACGCCTCCCGATCGCTAGTTGGCATCGTTTATAGTCAGAACTAGGACGGTATCTGATCGTCTTCGAACCTCTGACTTTCGCTCTTGATTAAAGAAAACATTCTTGGCGAATGCTTTCGCAGTAGTTCGTCTTCCGCCGATCCAAGAATTTCACCTCTAACGGCAGAGTACGGACGCCCCCGTCTGTCCCTCTTAATCATTACCTCGTGCTCCGAAAACCAACAAAATAGAACCGAGGTCCTATTCCATTATTCCATGCAACACTATGCAGGCGAACAGCCTGCTTTGAACACTCTAATTTTTTCAAAGTAAACTTATCGGCCACCGCCGACACTCAGTCAAGAGCACCGACGGAGAACCGAAGGTGAGGCGAACGCAACCAGTGACACGCCTTGCGACGGACCGGCGGCGCTCGCCCAAAATCCAACTACGAGCTTTTCAACCGCAACAACTTTAGCATACACTGTTGGAGCTGGAATTACCGCGGCTGCTGGCACCAGACTTGCCCTCCAATGGATACTCGTTAAGAGTTTTAGGATGTACTCATTCCAATTACAGGGCCTCGTTAGAGTCCTGTATTGTTATTTTTCGTCACTACCTCCCCGTGTCGGGAATGGGTAATTTGCGCGCCTGCTGCCTTCCTTGGATGTGGTAGCCGTTTCTCAGGCTCCCTCTCCGGAATCGAACCCTGATTCCCCGTTACCCGTTATCACAAAGGTAGGCACGTAGCGTACCTTCGACAGTTGATAGGGCAGACACTTGAATGATACGTCGTCGGTGCAGAGACCGTACGATCCGCGTGGTTATCCAGAGTCATCAAACGTCACAGGACGAACCCGGTCGGTTTTGATCTGATAAAAGCGCGCCTCCCGAAGTCGGCGCTTAATGCATGTATTAGCTCTAGAATTACCATAGTTATCCACTTCGCTTACGAGACCAAATAAACCAAGACTGATTTAATGAGCCATTCGCAGTTTCGCTTTACGAGAACTCGTACTTGCACCTGCATGGCTTAATCTTTGAGACAAGCATATCACTACTGGCAGGATCAACCAGATAGCTGCGACAGCTGCGCTCGGCCCTTGCTGGGCCGCCCGGCGCGTGCTCGTCGCATTCGTTTAAGACCGAGGCGATCGCCTGCGGCCGTACTCAGCTTCGACAGTCGCTGGCCGCGACGTCCACGCTCTCGCCGGCAGTGCCAGGCGGAGCGATTTGCGTTTTTTCTTTGCTCGCCCTCTCTCGGGCTCGATCCATTCAGTTTCGCACAAACAAGAGCTCTGCCGGCCGCCTGCAGCGGTGCCTAAAACCCGGGCATAACAATGCGACCGTTCTGCTAGGCCGACAAGCGCTCAAGCCAGACGCTCGATCGAACGCCCCCTACATATTAGTCGAGACAACGGCTCGCTCATTAGCATCGCGTTTGTACTTTAACTTTTTTTGGCTCGGCTTCTTTCGACGCCGATGCCGGCGACGCAGCACTCTCTCGCCCGCCAGCCACCGAGAAAAGGGTGCGCTCCGACCGGCCCCGCACCGCTCTTTCTTGGCTCATTCGAAATTACTGTCTTTCGCTCTGACATGCCTTACCTAGGGTTAGGTTAGTATGCTTGCACGTTTGTACTTTAACTTTTTTCGGCTCGGCTTCTTTCGACGCCGATGCCGGCGACGCAGCACTCTCTCGCCCGCCAGCCACCGAGAAAAGGGTGCGCTCCGACCGGCCCCGCACCGCTCTTTCTTGGCTCATTCGAAATTACTGTCTTTCGCTCTGACATGCCTTACCTAGGGTTAGGCTAGTATGCTTGCACGTTTGTACTTTAACTTTTTTCGGCTCGGCTTCTTTCGACGCCGATGCCGGCGACGCAGCACTCTCTCGCCCGCCAGCCACCGGGAAAAGGGTGCGCTCCGACCGGCCCCGCACCGCTCTTTCTTGGCTCATTCGAAATTACTGTCTTTCGCTCTGACATGCCTTACCTAGGGTTAGGTTAGTATGCTTGCACGTTTGTACTTTAACTTTTTTCGGCTCGGCTTCTTTCGACGCCGATGCCGGCGACGCAGCACTCTCTTGCCCGCCAGCCACCGAGAAAAGGGTGCGCTCCGACCGGCCCCGCACCGCTCTTTCTTGGCTCATTCGAAATTACTGTCTTTCGCTCTGACATGTCTTACCTAGGGTTAGGTTAGTATGCTTGCACGTTTGTACTTTTAACTTTTTTCGGCTCGGCTTCTTTCGACGCCGATGCCGGCGACGCAGCACTCTCTCGCCCGCCAGCCACCGGGAAAAGGGTGCGCTCCGACCGGCCCCGCACCGCTCTTTCTTGGCTCATTCGAAATTACTGTCTTTCGCTCTGACATGCCTTACCTAGGGTTAGGTTAGTATGCTTGCACGTTTGTACTTTAACTTTTTTCGGCTCGGCTTCTTTCGACGCCGATGCCGGCGACGCAGCACTCTCTTGCCCGCCAGCCACCGAGAAAAGGGTGCGCTCCGACCGGCCCCGCACCGCTCTTTCTTGGCTCATTCGAAATTACTGTCTTTCGCTCTGACATGTCTTACCTAGGGTTAGGTTAGTATGCTTGCACGTTTGTACTTTAACTTTTTTCGGCTCGGCTTCTTTCGACGCCGATGCCGGCGACGCAGCACTCTCTCGCCCGCCAGCCACCGAGAAAAGGGTGCGCTCCGACCGGCCCCGCACCGCTCTTTCTTGGCTCATTCGAAATTACTGTCTTTCGCTCTGACATGCCTTACCTAGGGTTAGGCTAGTATGCTTGCACGTTTGTACTTTAACTTTTTTCGGCTCGGCTTCTTTCGACGCCGATGCCGGCGACGCAGCACTCTCTCGCCCGCCAGCCACCGGGAAAAGGGTGCGCTCCGACCGGCCCCGCACCGCTCTTTCTTGGCTCATTCGAAATTACTGTCTTTCGCTCTGACATGCCTTACCTAGGGTTAGGTTAGTATGCTTGCACGTTTGTACTTTAACTTTTTTCGGCTCGGCTTCTTTCGACGCCGATGCCGGCGACGCAGCACTCTCTTGCCCGCCAGCCACCGAGAAAAGGGTGCGCTCCGACCGGCCCCGCACCGCTCTTTCTTGGCTCATTCGAAATTACTGTCTTTCGCTCTGACATGTCTTACCTAGGGTTAGGTTAGTATGCTTGCACGTTTGTACTTTAACTTTTTTCGGCTCGGCTTCTTTCGACGCCGATGCCGGCGACGCAGCACTCTCTTGCCCGCCAGCCACCGAGAAAAGGGTGCGCTCCGACCGGCCCCGCACCGCTCTTTCTTGGCTCATTCGAAATTACTGTCTTTCGCTCTGACATGTCTTACCTAGGGTTAGGTTAGTATGCTTGCACGTTTGTACTTTAACTTTTTTCGGCTCGGCTTCTTTCGACGCCGATGCCGGCGACGCAGCACTCTCTCGCCCGCCAGCCACCGAGAAAAGGGTGCGCTCCGACCGGCCCCGCACCGCTCTTTCTTGGCTCATTCGAGTTTACTGTCTTTCGCTCTGACATGCCTTACCTAGGGTTAGGTTAGTATGCTTGCACGTTTGTACTTTAACTTTTTTTGGCTCGGCTTCTTTCGACGCCGATGCCGGCGACGCAGCACTCTCTCGCCCGCCAGCCACCGAGAAAAGGGTGCGCTCCGACCGGCCCCGCACCGCTCTTTCTTGGCTCATTCGAAATTACTGTCTTTCGCTCTGACATGCCTTACCTAGGGTTAGGTTAGTATGCTTGCACGTTTGTACTTTAACTTTTTTCGGCTCGGCTTCTTTCGACGCCGATGCCGGCGACGCAGCACTCTCTCGCCCGCCAGCCACCGAGAAAAGGGTGCGCTCCGACCGGCCCCGCACCGCTCTTTCATGGCTCATTCGAGTTTACTGTCTTTCGCTCTGACATGCCTTACCTAGGGTTAGGTTAGTATGCTTGCACGTTTGTACTTTAACTTTTTTTGGCTCGGCTTCTTTCGACGCCGATGCCGGCGACGCAGCACTCTCTCGCCCGCCAGCCACCGAGAAAAGGGTGCGCTCCGACCGGCCCCGCACCGCTCTTTCTTGGCTCATTCGAAAT
>NC_135263.1:7555802-7560802 GCF_964204865.1 Styela clava
AGCCGCACTGGGACTTCCGTACGTCACAACTCGGCGCGCTCGAAAAGCGCGCAGATTCGACGCTGGACTCTTCCCGGTTCACTCGCCGTTACTCAGGGAATCCCTGTTGGTTTCTTTTCCTCCGCTTAATAATATGCTTAAATTCAGCGGGTGCTCTCGCCTGAACTCAGGTCGTATGTGTCAAGCGGGCCGCTTCTTACACGGCCCGCTGGCATCGCAAGTCGTCGCCGCCGGCGCCGACCGAGCGCGTACCGTCGCCGCCTTGGCCCACGGTCGGTCTTGATCTCGTGACCGGACCGACCGACCTGGACCCGCCCCTCGAACGTAGTTGAACACGTCGAGGGGCCGGCGGTGTACGGGACACGCAGTCGCGCCGAGAAAGCTCGGCGACCGCTTCAACTTGGGGCGACGCCCGGCCGTCTTCGCAGAGGCCAGGCGACGGCCCTCGGGTGAGGACGAACGCGACCCTGAGGCAGACGCGGTCCCGGGATTGACCCGAGACCGCAATTCGCGTTCAGAAGGTCGACGTTCAATGTGTTCTGCAATTCACATTACTTCTCGCACTTGGCTGCGTCCTTCATCGACTCGCGAGCCGAGTGATCCACCGTTAAGAGTCGTCCTCGACGTTTCGCCCGGCGCCGAAGCGCGCGGACGTCACACTGTGGGATCGACCACAAAACCACCACCGACAACAACTGCACAAAAACACCAACAAACGGCGCCGAGCGACCGCCGGGCTGGGCCGGCGGCACATCGAGCGCGGTGCCCAGAAGCCACCATCGCACTCGGCTGCCTTGCTATGCCAACGTGTTACGCGTGTCGCACGGGGCGGAACCCCGATTGACGGCCGCCCTCTCGGCGGCACCCAAAGACAATTCAGTGCGCGGTCGGCCGGGGCCTACCACCACCTTCGGTAATGATCCTTCCGCAGGTTCACCTACGGAAACCTTGTTACGACTTTTACTTCCTCTAAATGATCAAGTTTGATCGTCTTCTCGACACGCCGACGCGGCCGTTGCCAGCCGCGACGGGGCCGATCCAAGGATCTCACTAAACCATTCAATCGGTAGTAGCGACGGGCGGTGTGTACAAAGGGCAGGGACGTAATCAACGCAAGTTGATGACTTGCGCTTACTGGGAATTCCTCGTTCAAGGGAAACAATTGCAAGTCCCTATCCCAATCACGAATGAGGTTCAACGGGTTACCCGGACCTTTCGGCCTAGGTTAGACACTCGCTGCTTCACTCAGTGTAGCGCGCGTGCGGCCCCGGACATCTAAGGGCATCACAGACCTGTTATTGCTCAATCTCGTGTGGCTAAACGCCACTAGTCCCTCTAAGAAGTTAGACGCCGACCGAGAAGGTCGCGTAACTATTTAGCATGCCAGAGTCTCGTTCGTTATCGGAATTAACCAGACAAATCGCTCCACCAACTAAGAACGGCCATGCACCACCACCCACAGAATCAAGAAAGAGCTCTCAATCTGTCAATCCTACCTGTGTCCGGGCCGGGTGAGTTTCCCCGTGTTGAGTCAAATTAAGCCGCAGGCTCCACTCCTGGTGGTGCCCTTCCGTCAATTCCTTTAAGTTTCAGCTTTGCAACCATACTTCCCCCGGAACCCAAAGACTTTGGTTTCCCGGAAGCTGCCGGAAAGGTCGTCATGGTAACGCCTCCCGATCGCTAGTTGGCATCGTTTATAGTCAGAACTAGGACGGTATCTGATCGTCTTCGAACCTCTGACTTTCGCTCTTGATTAAAGAAAACATTCTTGGCGAATGCTTTCGCAGTAGTTCGTCTTCCGCCGATCCAAGAATTTCACCTCTAACGGCAGAGTACGGACGCCCCCGTCTGTCCCTCTTAATCATTACCTCGTGCTCCGAAAACCAACAAAATAGAACCGAGGTCCTATTCCATTATTCCATGCAACACTATGCAGGCGAACAGCCTGCTTTGAACACTCTAATTTTTTCAAAGTAAACTTATCGGCCACCGCCGACACTCAGTCAAGAGCACCGACGGAGAACCGAAGGTGAGGCGAACGCAACCAGTGACACGCCTTGCGACGGACCGGCGGCGCTCGCCCAAAATCCAACTACGAGCTTTTCAACCGCAACAACTTTAGCATACACTGTTGGAGCTGGAATTACCGCGGCTGCTGGCACCAGACTTGCCCTCCAATGGATACTCGTTAAGAGTTTTAGGATGTACTCATTCCAATTACAGGGCCTCGTTAGAGTCCTGTATTGTTATTTTTCGTCACTACCTCCCCGTGTCGGGAATGGGTAATTTGCGCGCCTGCTGCCTTCCTTGGATGTGGTAGCCGTTTCTCAGGCTCCCTCTCCGGAATCGAACCCTGATTCCCCGTTACCCGTTATCACAAAGGTAGGCACGTAGCGTACCTTCGACAGTTGATAGGGCAGACACTTGAATGATACGTCGTCGGTGCAGAGACCGTACGATCCGCGTGGTTATCCAGAGTCATCAAACGTCACAGGACGAACCCGGTCGGTTTTGATCTGATAAAAGCGCGCCTCCCGAAGTCGGCGCTTAATGCATGTATTAGCTCTAGAATTACCACAGTTATCCACTTCGCTTACGAGACCAAATAAACCAAGACTGATTTAATGAGCCATTCGCAGTTTCGCTTTACGAGAACTCGTACTTGCACCTGCATGGCTTAATCTTTGAGACAAGCATATCACTACTGGCAGGATCAACCAGATAGCTGCGACAGCTGCGCTCGGCCCTTGCTGGGCCGCCCGGCGCGTGCTCGTCGCATTCGTTTAAGACCGAGGCGATCGCCTGCGGCCGTACTCAGCTTCGACAGTCGCTGGCCGCGACGTCCACGCTCTCGCCGGCAGTGCCAGGCGGAGCGATTTGCGTTTTTTCTTTGCTCGCCCTCTCTCGGGCTCGATCCATTCAGTTTCGCACAAACAAGAGCTCTGCCGGCCGCCTGCAGCGGTGCCTAAAACCCGGGCATAACAATGCGACCGTTCTGCTAGGCCGACAAGCGCTCAAGCCAGACGCTCGATCGAACGCCCCCTACATATTAGTCGAGACAACGGCTCGCTCATTAGCATCGCGTTTGTACTTTAACTTTTTTTGGCTCGGCTTCTTTCGACGCCGATGCCGGCGACGCAGCACTCTCTCGCCCGCCAGCCACCGAGAAAAGGGTGCGCTCCGACCGGCCCCGCACCGCTCTTTCTTGGCTCATTCGAAATTACTGTCTTTCGCTCTGACATGCCTTACCTAGGGTTAGGTTAGTATGCTTGCACGTTTGTACTTTAACTTTTTTCGGCTCGGCTTCTTTCGACGCCGATGCCGGCGACGCAGCACTCTCTCGCCCGCCAGCCACCGAGAAAAGGGTGCGCTCCGACCGGCCCCGCACCGCTCTTTCTTGGCTCATTCGAAATTACTGTCTTTCGCTCTGACATGCCTTACCTAGGGTTAGGCTAGTATGCTTGCACGTTTGTACTTTAACTTTTTTCGGCTCGGCTTCTTTCGACGCCGATGCCGGCGACGCAGCACTCTCTCGCCCGCCAGCCACCGGGAAAAGGGTGCGCTCCGACCGGCCCCGCACCGCTCTTTCTTGGCTCATTCGAAATTACTGTCTTTCGCTCTGACATGCCTTACCTAGGGTTAGGTTAGTATGCTTGCACGTTTGTACTTTAACTTTTTTCGGCTCGGCTTCTTTCGACGCCGATGCCGGCGACGCAGCACTCTCTTGCCCGCCAGCCAACGAGAAAAGGGTGCGCTCCGACCGGCCCCGCACCGCTCTTTCTTGGCTCATTCGAAATTACTGTCTTTCGCTCTGACATGTCTTACCTAGGGTTAGGTTAGTATGCTTGCACGTTTGTACTTTAACTTTTTTCGGCTCGGCTTCTTTCGACGCCGATGCCGGCGACGCAGCACTCTCTCGCCCGCCAGCCACCGGGAAAAGGGTGCGCTCCGACCGGCCCCGCACCGCTCTTTCTTGGCTCATTCGAAATTACTGTCTTTCGCTCTGACATGCCTTACCTAGGGTTAGGTTAGTATGCTTGCACGTTTGTACTTTAACTTTTTTCGGCTCGGCTTCTTTCGACGCCGATGCCGGCGACGCAGCACTCTCTTGCCCGCCAGCCACCGAGAAAAGGGTGCGCTCCGACCGGCCCCGCACCGCTCTTTCTTGGCTCATTCGAAATTACTGTCTTTCGCTCTGACATGTCTTACCTAGGGTTAGGTTAGTATGCTTGCACGTTTGTACTTTAACTTTTTTCGGCTCGGCTTCTTTCGACGCCGATGCCGGCGACGCAGCACTCTCTCGCCCGCCAGCCACCGAGAAAAGGGTGCGCTCCGACCGGCCCCGCACCGCTCTTTCTTGGCTCATTCGAAATTACTGTCTTTCGCTCTGACATGCCTTACCTAGGGTTAGGCTAGTATGCTTGCACGTTTGTACTTTAACTTTTTTCGGCTCGGCTTCTTTCGACGCCGATGCCGGCGACGCAGCACTCTCTCGCCCGCCAGCCACCGGGAAAAGGGTGCGCTCCGACCGGCCCCGCACCGCTCTTTCTTGGCTCATTCGAAATTACTGTCTTTCGCTCTGACATGCCTTACCTAGGGTTAGGTTAGTATGCTTGCACGTTTGTACTTTAACTTTTTTCGGCTCGGCTTCTTTCGACGCCGATGCCGGCGACGCAGCACTCTCTTGCCCGCCAGCCACCGAGAAAAGGGTGCGCTCCGACCGGCCCCGCACCGCTCTTTCTTGGCTCATTCGAAATTACTGTCTTTCGCTCTGACATGTCTTACCTAGGGTTAGGTTAGTATGCTTGCACGTTTGTACTTTAACTTTTTTCGGCTCGGCTTCTTTCGACGCCGATGCCGGCGACGCAGCACTCTCTTGCCCGCCAGCCACCGAGAAAAGGGTGCGCTCCGACCGGCCCCGCACCGCTCTTTCTTGGCTCATTCGAAATTACTGTCTTTCGCTCTGACATGTCTTACCTAGGGTTAGGTTAGTATGCTTG
>NC_135263.1:7568302-7573302 GCF_964204865.1 Styela clava
TAGGATGTACTCATTCCAATTACAGGGCCTCGTTAGAGTCCTGTATTGTTATTTTTCGTCACTACCTCCCCGTGTCGGGAATGGGTAATTTGCGCGCCTGCAGCCTTCCTTGGATGTGGTAGCCGTTTCTCAGGCTCCCTCTCCGGAATCGAACCCTGATTCCCCGTTACCCGTTATCACAAAGGTAGGCACGTAGCGTACCTTCGACAGTTGATAGGGCAGACACTTGAATGATACGTCGTCGGTGCAGAGACCGTACGATCCGCGTGGTTATCCAGAGTCAATCAAACGTCACAGGACGAACCCGGTCGGTTTTGATCTGATAAAAGCGCGCCTCCCGAAGTCGGCGCTTAATGCATGTATTAGCTCTAGAATTACCACAGTTATCCACTTCGCTTACGAGACCAAATAAACCAAGACTGATTTAATGAGCCATTCGCAGTTTCGCTTTACGAGAACTCGTACTTGCACCTGCATGGCTTAATCTTTGAGACAAGCATATCACTACTGGCAGGATCAACCAGATAGCTGCGACAGCTGCGCTCGGCCCTTGCTGGGCCGCCCGGCGCGTGCTCGTCGCATTCGTTTAAGACCGAGGCGATCGCCTGCGGCCGTACTCAGCTTCGACAGTCGCTGGCCGCGACGTCCACGCTCTCGCCGGCAGTGCCAGGCGGAGCGATTTGCGTTTTTTCTTTGCTCGCCCTCTCTCGGGCTCGATCCATTCAGTTTCGCACAAACAAGAGCTCTGCCGGCCGCCTGCAGCGGTGCCTAAAACCCGGGCATAACAATGCGACCGTTCTGCTAGGCCGACAAGCGCTCAAGCCAGACGCTCGATCGAACGCCCCCTACATATTAGTCGAGACAACGGCTCGCTCATTAGCATCGCGTTTGTACTTTAACTTTTTTTGGCTCGGCTTCTTTCGACGCCGATGCCGGCGACGCAGCACTCTCTCGCCCGCCAGCCACCGAGAAAAGGGTGCGCTCCGACCGGCCCCGCACCGCTCTTTCTTGGCTCATTCGAAATTACTGTCTTTCGCTCTGACATGCCTTACCTAGGGTTAGGTTAGTATGCTTGCACGTTTGTACTTTAACTTTTTTCGGCTCGGCTTCTTTCGACGCCGATGCCGGCGACGCAGCACTCTCTCGCCCGCCAGCCACCGAGAAAAGGGTGCGCTCCGACCGGCCCCGCACCGCTCTTTCTTGGCTCATTCGAAATTACTGTCTTTCGCTCTGACATGTCTTACCTAGGGTTAGGTTAGTATGCTTGCACGTTTGTACTTTAACTTTTTTCGGCTCGGCTTCTTTCGACGCCGATGCCGGCGACGCAGCACTCTCTCGCCCGCCAGCCACCGAGAAAAGGGTGCGCTCCGAACGGCCCCGCACCGCTCTTTCTTGGCTCATTCGAGTTTACTGTCATTCGCTCTGACATGCCTTACCTAGGGTTAGGTTAGTATGCTTGCACGTTTGTACTTTAACTTTTTTTGGCTCGGCTTCTTTCGACGCCGATGCCGGCGACGCAGCACTCTCTCGCCCGCCAGCCACCGAGAAAAGGGTGCGCTCCGACCGGCCCCGCACCGCTCTTTCTTGGCTCATTCGAAATTACTGTCTTTCGCTCTGACATGCCTTACCTGGGGTTAGGTTTGTAGGCTTGCACGTTTGTACTTTAACTTTTTTCGGCTCGGCTTCTTTCGACGCCGATGCCGGCGACGCAGCACTCTCTCGCCCGCCAGCCACCGAGAAAAGGGTGCGCTCCGACCGGCCCCGCACCGCTCTTTCTTGGCTCATTCGAAATTACTGTCTTTCGCTCTGACATGCCTTACCTAGGGTTAGGCTAGTATGCTTGCACGTTTGTACTTTAACTTTTTTTCGGCTCGGCTTCTTTCGACGCCGATGCCGGCGACGCAGCACTCTCTCGCCCGCCAGCCACCGAGAAAAGGGTGCGCTCCGACCGGCCCCGCACCGCTCTTTCTTGGCTCATTCGAAATTACTGTCTTTCGCTCTGACATGCCTTACCTAGGGTTAGGCTAGTATGCTTGCACGTTTGTACTTTAACTTTTTTCGGCTCGGCTTCTTTCGACGCCGATGCCGGCGACGCAGCACTCTCTCGCCCGCCAGCCACCGGGAAAAGGGTGCGCTCCGACCGGCCCCGCACCGCTCTTTCTTGGCTCATTCGAAATTACTGTCTTTCGCTCTGACATGTCTTACCTAGGGTTAGGTTAGTATGCTTGCACGTTTGTACTTTAACTTTTTTCGGCTCGGCTTCTTTCGACGCCGATGCCGGCGACGCAGCACTCTCTCGCCCGCCAGCCACCGAGAAAAGGGTGCGCTCCGACCGGCCCCGCACCGCTCTTTCTTGGCTCATTCGAGTTTACTGTCTTTCGCTCTGACATGCCTTACCTAGGGTTAGGTTAGTATGCTTGCACGTTTGTACTTTAACTTTTTTTGGCTCGGCTTCTTTCGACGCCGATGCCGGCGACGCAGCACTCTCTCGCCCGCCAGCCACCGAGAAAAGGGTGCGCTCCGACCGGCCCCGCACCGCTCTTTCTTGGCTCATTCGAAATTACTGTCTTTCGCTCTGACATGCCTTACCTAGGGTTAGGTTAGTATGCTTGCACGTTTGTACTTTAACTTTTTTCGGCTCGGCTTCTTTCGACGCCGATGCCGGCGACGCAGCACTCTCTCGCCCGCCAGCCACCGAGAAAAGGGTGCGCTCCGACCGGCCCCGCACCGCTCTTTCTTGGCTCATTCGAAATTACTGTCTTTCGCTCTGACATGCCTTACCTAGGGTTAGGTTAGTATGCTTGCACGTTTGTACTTTAACTTTTTTCGGCTCGGCTTCTTTCGACGCCGATGCCGGCGACGCAGCACTCTCTCGCCCGCCAGCCACCGAGAAAAGGGTGCGCTCCGACCGGCCCCGCACCGCTCTTTCATGGCTCATTCGAGTTTACTGTCTTTCGCTCTGACATGCCTTACCTAGGGTTAGGTTAGTATGCTTGCACGTTTGTACTTTAACTTTTTTTGGCTCGGCTTCTTTCGACGCCGATGCCGGCGACGCAGCACTCTCTCGCCCGCCAGCCACCGAGAAAAGGGTGCGCTCCGACCGGCCCCGCACCGCTCTTTCTTGGCTCATTCGAAATTACTGTCTTTCGCTCTGACATGCCTTACCTAGGGTTAGGTTAGTATGCTTGCACGTTTGTACTTTAACTTTTTTCGGCTCGGCTTCTTTCGACGCCGATGCCGGCGACGCAGCACTCTCTAGCCCGCCAGCCACCGAGAAAAGGGTGCGCTCCGACCGGCCCCGCACCGCTCTTTCTTGGCTCATTCGAAATTACTGTCTTTCGCTCTGACATGCCTTACCTAGGGTTAGGTTAGTATGCTTGCACGTTTGTACTTTAACTTTTTTCGGCTCGGCTTCTTTCGACGCCGATGCCGGCGACGCAGCACTCTCTCGCCCGCCAGCCACCGAGAAAAGGGTGCGCTCCGAACGGCCCCGCACCGCTCTTTCTTGGCTCATTCGAGTTTACTGTCATTCGCTCTGACATGCCTTACCTAGGGTTAGGTTAGTATGCTTGCACGTTTGTACTTTAACTTTTTTTGGCTCGGCTTCTTTCGACGCCGATGCCGGCGACGCAGCACTCTCTCGCCCGCCAGCCACCGAGAAAAGGGTGCGCTCCGACCGGCCCCGCACCGCTCTTTCTTGGCTCATTCGAAATTACTGTCTTTCGCTCTGACATGCCTTACCTAGGGTTAGGTTAGTATGCTTGCACGTTTGTACTTTAACTTTTTTCGGCTCGGCTTCTTTCGACGCCGATGCCGGCGACGCAGCACTCTCTCGCCCGCCAGCCACCGAGAAAAGGGTGCGCTCCGACCGGCCCCGCACCGCTCTTTCTTGGCTCATTCGAAATTACTGTCTTTCGCTCTGACATGCCTTACCTAGGGTTAGGCTAGTATGCTTGCACGTTTGTACTTTAACTTTTTTTCGGCTCGGCTTCTTTCGACGCCGATGCCGGCGACGCAGCACTCTCTCGCCCGCCAGCCACCGAGAAAAGGGTGCGCTCCGACCGGCCCCGCACCGCTCTTTCTTGGCTCATTCGAAATTACTGTCTTTCGCTCTGACATGCCTTACCTAGGGTTAGGCTAGTATGCTTGCACGTTTGTACTTTAACTTTTTTCGGCTCGGCTTCTTTCGACGCCGATGCCGGCGACGCAGCACTCTCTCGCCCGCCAGCCACCGGGAAAAGGGTGCGCTCCGACCGGCCCCGCACCGCTCTTTCTTGGCTCATTCGAAATTACTGTCTTTCGCTCTGACATGTCTTACCTAGGGTTAGGTTAGTATGCTTGCACGTTTGTACTTTAACTTTTTTCGGCTCGGCTTCTTTCGACGCCGATGCCGGCGACGCAGCACTCTCTCGCCCGCCAGCCACCGAGAAAAGGGTGCGCTCCGACCGGCCCCGCACCGCTCTTTCTTGGCTCATTCGAGTTTACTGTCTTTCGCTCTGACATGCCTTACCTAGGGTTAGGTTAGTATGCTTGCACGTTTGTACTTTAACTTTTTTTGGCTCGGCTTCTTTCGACGCCGATGCCGGCGACGCAGCACTCTCTCGCCCGCCAGCCACCGAGAAAAGGGTGCGCTCCGACCGGCCCCGCACCGCTCTTTCTTGGCTCATTCGAAATTACTGTCTTTCGCTCTGACATGCCTTACCTAGGGTTAGGTTAGTATGCTTGCACGTTTGTACTTTAACTTTTTTCGGCTCGGCTTCTTTCGACGCCGATGCCGGCGACGCAGCACTCTCTCGCCCGCCAGCCACCGAGAAAAGGGTGCGCTCCGACCGGCCCCGCACCGCTCTTTCTTGGCTCATTCGAAATTACTGTCTTTCGCTCTGACATGCCTTACCTAGGGTTAGGTTAGTATGCTTGCACGTTTGTACTTTAACTTTTTTCGGCTCGGCTTCTTTCGACGCCGATGCCGGCGACGCAGCACTCTCTCGCCCGCCAGCCAC
>NC_135263.1:7580802-7585802 GCF_964204865.1 Styela clava
CCGAGGTCCTATTCCATTATTCCATGCAACACTATGCAGGCGAACAGCCTGCTTTGAACACTCTAATTTTTTCAAAGTAAACTTATCGGCCACCGCCGACACTCAGTCAAGAGCACCGACGGAGAACCGAAGGTGAGGCGAACGCAACCAGTGACACGCCTTGCGACGGACCGGCGGCGCTCGCCCAAAATCCAACTACGAGCTTTTCAACCGCAACAACTTTAGCATACACTGTTGGAGCTGGAATTACCGCGGCTGCTGGCACCAGACTTGCCCTCCAATGGATACTCGTTAAGAGTTTTAGGATGTACTCATTCCAATTACAGGGCCTCGTTAGAGTCCTGTATTGTTATTTTTCGTCACTACCTCCCCGTGTCGGGAATGGGTAATTTGCGCGCCTGCTGCCTTCCTTGGATGTGGTAGCCGTTTCTCAGGCTCCCTCTCCGGAATCGAACCCTGATTCCCCGTTACCCGTTATCACAAAGGTAGGCACGTAGCGTACCTTCGACAGTTGATAGGGCAGACACTTGAATGATACGTCGTCGGTGCAGAGACCGTACGATCCGCGTGGTTATCCAGAGTCATCAAACGTCACAGGACGAACCCGGTCGGTTTTGATCTGATAAAAGCGCGCCTCCCGAAGTCGGCGCTTAATGCATGTATTAGCTCTAGAATTACCACAGTTATCCACTTCGCTTACGAGACCAAATAAACCAAGACTGATTTAATGAGCCATTCGCAGTTTCGCTTTACGAGAACTCGTACTTGCACCTGCATGGCTTAATCTTTGAGACAAGCATATCACTACTGGCAGGATCAACCAGATAGCTGCGACAGCTGCGCTCGGCCCTTGCTGGGCCGCCCGGCGCGTGCTCGTCGCATTCGTTTAAGACCGAGGCGATCGCCTGCGGCCGTACTCAGCTTCGACAGTCGCTGGCCGCGACGTCCACGCTCTCGCCGGCAGTGCCAGGCGGAGCGATTTGCGTTTTTTCTTTGCTCGCCCTCTCTCGGGCTCGATCCATTCAGTTTCGCACAAACAAGAGCTCTGCCGGCCGCCTGCAGCGGTGCCTAAAACCCGGGCATAACAATGCGACCGTTCTGCTAGGCCGACAAGCGCTCAAGCCAGACGCTCGATCGAACGCCCCCTACATATTAGTCGAGACAACGGCTCGCTCATTAGCATCGCGTTTGTACTTTAACTTTTTTTGGCTCGGCTTCTTTCGACGCCGATGCCGGCGACGCAGCACTCTCTCGCCCGCCAGCCACCGAGAAAAGGGTGCGCTCCGACCGGCCCCGCACCGCTCTTTCTTGGCTCATTCGAAATTACTGTCTTTCGCTCTGACATGCCTTACCTAGGGTTAGGTTAGTATGCTTGCACGTTTGTACTTTAACTTTTTTCGGCTCGGCTTCTTTCGACGCCGATGCCGGCGACGCAGCACTCTCTCGCCCGCCAGCCACCGAGAAAAGGGTGCGCTCCGACCGGCCCCGCACCGCTCTTTCTTGGCTCATTCGAAATTACTGTCTTTCGCTCTGACATGTCTTACCTAGGGTTAGGTTAGTATGCTTGCACGTTTGTACTTTAACTTTTTTCGGCTCGGCTTCTTTCGACGCCGATGCCGGCGACGCAGCACTCTCTCGCCCGCCAGCCACCGAGAAAAGGGTGCGCTCCGACCGGCCCCGCACCGCTCTTTCTTGGCTCATTCGAGTTTACTGTCTTTCGCTCTGACATGCCTTACCTAGGGTTAGGTTAGTATGCTTGCACGTTTGTACTTTAACTTTTTTTGGCTCGGCTTCTTTCGACGCCGATGCCGGCGACGCAGCACTCTCTCGCCCGCCAGCCACCGAGAAAAGGGTGCGCTCCGACCGGCCCCGCACCGCTCTTTCTTGGCTCATTCGAAATTACTGTCTTTCGCTCTGACATGCCTTACCTAGGGTTAGGTTAGTATGCTTGCACGTTTGTACTTTAACTTTTTTCGGCTCGGCTTCTTTCGACGCCGATGCCGGCGACGCAGCACTCTCTCGCCCGCCAGCCACCGAGAAAAGGGTGCGCTCCGACCGGCCCCGCACCGCTCTTTCTTGGCTCATTCGAAATTACTGTCTTTCGCTCTGACATGCCTTACCTAGGGTTAGGCTAGTATGCTTGCACGTTTGTACTTTAACTTTTTTTCGGCTCGGCTTCTTTCGACGCCGATGCCGGCGACGCAGCACTCTCTCGCCCGCCAGCCACCGAGAAAAGGGTGCGCTCCGACCGGCCCCGCACCGCTCTTTCTTGGCTCATTCGAAATTACTGTCTTTCGCTCTGACATGCCTTACCTAGGGTTAGGCTAGTATGCTTGCACGTTTGTACTTTAACTTTTTTCGGCTCGGCTTCTTTCGACGCCGATGCCGGCGACGCAGCACTCTCTCGCCCGCCAGCCACCGGGAAAAGGGTGCGCTCCGACCGGCCCCGCACCGCTCTTTCTTGGCTCATTCGAAATTACTGTCTTTCGCTCTGACATGTCTTACCTAGGGTTAGGTTAGTATGCTTGCACGTTTGTACTTTAACTTTTTTCGGCTCGGCTTCTTTCGACGCCGATGCCGGCGACGCAGCACTCTCTCGCCCGCCAGCCACCGAGAAAAGGGTGCGCTCCGACCGGCCCCGCACCGCTCTTTCTTGGCTCATTCGAGTTTACTGTCTTTCGCTCTGACATGCCTTACCTAGGGTTAGGTTAGTATGCTTGCACGTTTGTACTTTAACTTTTTTTGGCTCGGCTTCTTTCGACGCCGATGCCGGCGACGCAGCACTCTCTCGCCCGCCAGCCACCGAGAAAAGGGTGCGCTCCGACCGGCCCCGCACCGCTCTTTCTTGGCTCATTCGAAATTACTGTCTTTCGCTCTGACATGCCTTACCTAGGGTTAGGTTAGTATGCTTGCACGTTTGTACTTTAACTTTTTTCGGCTCGGCTTCTTTCGACGCCGATGCCGGCGACGCAGCACTCTCTCGCCCGCCAGCCACCGAGAAAAGGGTGCGCTCCGACCGGCCCCGCACCGCTCTTTCTTGGCTCATTCGAAATTACTGTCTTTCGCTCTGACATGCCTTACCTAGGGTTAGGTTAGTATGCTTGCACGTTTGTACTTTAACTTTTTTCGGCTCGGCTTCTTTCGACGCCGATGCCGGCGACGCAGCACTCTCTCGCCCGCCAGCCACCGAGAAAAGGGTGCGCTCCGACCGGCCCCGCACCGCTCTTTCATGGCTCATTCGAGTTTACTGTCTTTCGCTCTGACATGCCTTACCTAGGGTTAGGTTAGTATGCTTGCACGTTTGTACTTTAACTTTTTTTGGCTCGGCTTCTTTCGACGCCGATGCCGGCGACGCAGCACTCTCTCGCCCGCCAGCCACCGAGAAAAGGGTGCGCTCCGACCGGCCCCGCACCGCTCTTTCTTGGCTCATTCGAAATTACTGTCTTTCGCTCTGACATGCCTTACCTAGGGTTAGGTTAGTATGCTTGCACGTTTGTACTTTAACTTTTTTCGGCTCGGCTTCTTTCGACGCCGATGCCGGCGACGCAGCACTCTCTAGCCCGCCAGCCACCGAGAAAAGGGTGCGCTCCGACCGGCCCCGCACCGCACCGCTCTTTCTTGGCTCATTCGAAATTACTGTCTTTCGCTCTGACATGCCTTACCTAGGGTTAGGTTAGTATGCTTGCACGTTTGTACTTTAACTTTTTTCGGCTCGGCTTCTTTCGACGCCGATGCCGGCGACGCAGCACTCTCTCGCCCGCCAGCCACCGAGAAAAGGGTGCGCTCCGACCGGCCCCGCACCGCTCTTTCTTGGCTCATTCGAAATTACTGTCTTTCGCTCTGACATGCCTTACCTAGGGTTAGGTTAGTATGCTTGCACGTTTGTACTTTAACTTTTTTCGGCTCGGCTTCTTTCGACGCCGATGCCGGCGACGCAGCACTCTCTCGCCCGCCAGCCACCGAGAAAAGGGTGCGCTCCGACCGGCCCCGCACCGCTCTTTCATGGCTCATTCGAGTTTACTGTCTTTCGCTCTGACATGCCTTACCTAGGGTTAGGTTAGTATGCTTGCACGTTTGTACTTTAACTTTTTTTGGCTCGGCTTCTTTCGACGCCGATGCCGGCGACGCAGCACTCTCTCGCCCGCCAGCCACCGAGAAAAGGGTGCGCTCCGACCGGCCCCGCACCGCTCTTTCTTGGCTCATTCGAAATTACTGTCTTTCGCTCTGACATGCCTTACCTAGGGTTAGGCTAGTATGCTTGCACGTTTGTACTTTAACTTTTTTTCGGCTCGGCTTCTTTCGACGCCGATGCCGGCGACGCAGCACTCTCTCGCCCGCCAGCCACCGAGAAAAGGGTGCGCTCCGACCGGCCCCGCACCGCTCTTTCTTGGCTCATTCGAAATTACTGTCTTTCGCTCTGACATGCCTTACCTAGGGTTAGGCTAGTATGCTTGCACGTTTGTACTTTAACTTTTTTCGGCTCGGCTTCTTTCGACGCCGATGCCGGCGACGCAGCACTCTCTCGCCCGCCAGCCACCGGGAAAAGGGTGCGCTCCGACCGGCCCCGCACCGCTCTTTCTTGGCTCATTCGAAATTACTGTCTTTCGCTCTGACATGTCTTACCTAGGGTTAGGTTAGTATGCTTGCACGTTTGTACTTTAACTTTTTTCGGCTCGGCTTCTTTCGACGCCGATGCCGGCGACGCAGCACTCTCTCGCCCGCCAGCCACCGAGAAAAGGGTGCGCTCCGACCGGCCCCGCACCGCTCTTTCTTGGCTCATTCGAGTTTACTGTCTTTCGCTCTGACATGCCTTACCTAGGGTTAGGTTAGTATGCTTGCACGTTTGTACTTTAACTTTTTTTGGCTCGGCTTCTTTCGACGCCGATGCCGGCGACGCAGCACTCTCTCGCCCGCCAGCCACCGAGAAAAGGGTGCGCTCCGACCGGCCCCGCACCGCTCTTTGTTGGCTCATTCGAAATTACTGTCTTTCGCTCTGACAT
>NC_135263.1:7590802-7595802 GCF_964204865.1 Styela clava
GCCGCACACAGAGAGCGCGCGGCATCCTTTCCTCGATCCGCCGCCGGGCCGCACCGCCCGCGCGCTGTAACACCCCCGCCGGAGCGGAGGCCACCTTCGCGCGGGGACTTAGACCGACGGCAAACCGGTCGTGACCCGCGCCGGTCGCTAGTGCGCTGAGACGGTGCGCGAGCCGACTCGGCAGCGGCGCCTTAAGCGTCCGCGAACCGAGACGGCGCGCCCCCGCACCCAACTGAAAGCGAGCCGGCGACCTGACGGGCCCTCCCGTTTGCCTCTCAACGGTTTCACGTACTCTTGAACTCTCTCTTCAAAGTGCTTTTCAACTTTCCCTCACGGTACTTGTCCGCTATCGGTCTCGCGACCGTATTTAGTCTTAGGTGGAGTTTACCACCCGCTTTGGGCTGCATTCCCAAACAACCCGACTCCGAGAAGACCCGAAGCGGCCAAGGCAAGCGCCCCTATGGGCCTAACACCCGCCGTGGGACGAGGCCTCGATCAGAAGGACACCGGCGCTCGCCGTCAGCCGCACTGGGACTTCCGTACGTCACAACTCGGCGCGCTCGAAAAGCGCGCAGATTCGACGCTGGACTCTTCCCGGTTCACTCGCCGTTACTCAGGGAATCCCTGTTGGTTTCTTTTCCTCCGCTTAATAATATGCTTAAATTCAGCGGGTGCTCTCGCCTGAACTCAGGTCGTATGTGTCAAGCGGGCCGCTTCTTACGCGGCCCGCTGGCATCGCAAGTCGTCGCCGCCGGCGCCGACCGAGCGCGTACCGTCGCCGCCTTGGCCCACGGTCGGTCTTGATCTCGTGACCGGACCGACCGACCTGGACCCGCCCCTCGAACGTAGTTGAACACGTCGAGGGGCCGGCGGTGTACGGGACACGCGGTCGCGCCGAGAAAGCTCGGCGACCGCTTCAACTTGGGGCGACGCCCGGCCGTCTTCGCAGAGGCCAGGCGACGGCCCTCGGGTGAGGACGAACGCGACCCTGAGGCAGACGCGGTCCCGGGATTGACCCGAGACCGCAATTCGCGTTCAGAAGGTCGACGTTCAATGTGTTCTGCAATTCACATTACTTCTCGCACTTGGCTGCGTCCTTCATCGACTCGCGAGCCGAGTGATCCACCGTTAAGAGTCGTCCTCGACGTTTCGCCCGGCGCCGAAGCGCGCGGACGTCACACTGTGGGATCGACCACAAAACCACCACCGACAACAACTGCACAAAAACACCAACAAACGGCGCCGAGCGACCGCCGGGCTGGGCCGGCGGCACATCGAGCGCGGTGCCCAGAAGCCACCATCGCACTCGGCTGCCTTGCTATGCCAACGTGTTACGCGTGTCGCACGGGGCGGAACCCCGATTGACGGCCGCCCTCTCGGCGGCACCCAAAGACAATTCAGTGCGCGGTCGGCCGGGGCCTACCACCACCTTCGGTAATGATCCTTCCGCAGGTTCACCTACGGAAACCTTGTTACGACTTTTACTTCCTCTAAAGGATCAAGTTTGATCGTCTTCTCGACACGCCGACGCGGCCGTTGCCAGCCGCGACGGGGCCGATCCAAGGATCTCACTAAACCATTCAATCGGTAGTAGCGACGGGCGGTGTGTACAAAGGGCAGGGACGTAATCAACGCAAGTTGATGACTTGCGCTTACTGGGAATTCCTCGTTCAAGGGAAACAATTGCAAGTCCCTATCCCAATCACGAATGAGGTTCAACGGGTTACCCGGACCTTTCGGCCTAGGTTAGACACTCGCTGCTTCACTCAGTGTAGCGCGCGTGCGGCCCCGGACATCTAAGGGCATCACAGACCTGTTATTGCTCAATCTCGTGTGGCTAAACGCCACTAGTCCCTCTAAGAAGTTAGACGCCGACCGAGAAGGTCGCGTAACTATTTAGCATGCCAGAGTCTCGTTCGTTATCGGAATTAACCAGACAAATCGCTCCACCAACTAAGAACGGCCATGCACCACCACCCACAGAATCAAGAAAGAGCTCTCAATCTGTCAATCCTACCTGTGTCCGGGCCGGGTGAGTTTCCCCGTGTTGAGTCAAATTAAGCCGCAGGCTCCACTCCTGGTGGTGCCCTTCCGTCAATTCCTTTAAGTTTCAGCTTTGCAACCATACTTCCCCCGGAACCCAAAGACTTTGGTTTCCCGGAAGCTGCCGGAAAGGTCGTCATGGTAACGCCTCCCGATCGCTAGTTGGCATCGTTTATAGTCAGAACTAGGACGGTATCTGATCGTCTTCGAACCTCTGACTTTCGCTCTTGATTAAAGAAAACATTCTTGGCGAATGCTTTCGCAGTAGTTCGTCTTCCGCCGATCCAAGAATTTCACCTCTAACGGCAGAGTACGGACGCCCCCGTCTGTCCCTCTTAATCATTACCTCGTGCTCCGAAAACCAACAAAATAGAACCGAGGTCCTATTCCATTATTCCATGCAACACTATGCAGGCGAACAGCCTGCTTTGAACACTCTAATTTTTTCAAAGTAAACTTATCGGCCACCGCCGACACTCAGTCAAGAGCACCGACGGAGAACCGAAGGTGAGGCGAACGCAACCAGTGACACGCCTTGCGACGGACCGGCGGCGCTCGCCCAAAATCCAACTACGAGCTTTTCAACCGCAACAACTTTAGCATACACTGTTGGAGCTGGAATTACCGCGGCTGCTGGCACCAGACTTGCCCTCCAATGGATACTCGTTAAGAGTTTTAGGATGTACTCATTCCAATTACAGGGCCTCGTTAGAGTCCTGTATTGTTATTTTTCGTCACTACCTCCCCGTGTCGGGAATGGGTAATTTGCGCGCCTGCTGCCTTCCTTGGATGTGGTAGCCGTTTCTCAGGCTCCCTCTCCGGAATCGAACCCTGATTCCCCGTTACCCGTTATCACAAAGGTAGGCACGTAGCGTACCTTCGACAGTTGATAGGGCAGACACTTGAATGATACGTCGTCGGTGCAGAGACCGTACGATCCGCGTGGTTATCCAGAGTCATCAAACGTCACAGGACGAACCCGGTCGGTTTTGATCTGATAAAAGCGCGCCTCCCGAAGTCGGCGCTTAATGCATGTATTAGCTCTAGAATTACCACAGTTATCCACTTCGCTTACGAGACCAAATAAACCAAGACTGATTTAATGAGCCATTCGCAGTTTCGCTTTACGAGAACTCGTACTTGCACCTGCATGGCTTAATCTTTGAGACAAGCATATCACTACTGGCAGGATCAACCAGATAGCTGCGACAGCTGCGCTCGGCCCTTGCTGGGCCGCCCGGCGCGTGCTCGTCGCATTCGTTTAAGACCGAGGCGATCGCCTGCGGCAGTACTCAGCTTCGACAGTCGCTGGCCGCGACGTCCACGCTCTCGCCGGCAGTGCCAGGCGGAGCGATTTGCGTTTTTTCTTTGCTCGCCCTCTCTCGGGCTCGATCCATTCAGTTTCGCACAAACAAGAGCTCTGCCGGCCGCCTGCAGCGGTGCCTAAAACCCGGGCATAACAATGCGACCGTTCTGCTAGGCCGACAAGCGCTCAAGCCAGACGCTCGATCGAACGCCCCCTACATATTAGTCGAGACAACGGCTCGCTCATTAGCATCGCGTTTGTACTTTAACTTTTTTTGGCTCGGCTTCTTTCGACGCCGATGCCGGCGACGCAGCACTCTCTCGCCCGCCAGCCACCGAGAAAAGGGTGCGCTCCGACCGGCCCCGCACCGCTCTTTCTTGGCTCATTCGAAATTACTGTCTTTCGCTCTGACATGTCTTACCTAGGGTTAGGTTAGTATGCTTGCACGTTTGTACTTTAACTTTTTTCGGCTCGGCTTCTTTCGACGCCGATGCCGGCGACGCAGCACTCTCTCGCCCGCCAGCCACCGAGAAAAGGGTGCGCTCCGACCGGCCCCGCACCGCTCTTTCTTGGCTCATTCGAGTTTACTGTCTTTCGCTCTGACATGCCTTACCTAGGGTTAGGTTAGTATGCTTGCACGTTTGTACTTTAACTTTTTTTGGCTCGGCTTCTTTCGACGCCGATGCCGGCGACGCAGCACTCTCTCGCCCGCCAGCCACCGAGAAAAGGGTGCGCTCCGACCGGCCCCGCACCGCTCTTTCTTGGCTCATTCGAAATTACTGTCTTTCGCTCTGACATGCCTTACCTAGGGTTAGGTTAGTATGCTTGCACGTTTGTACTTTAACTTTTTTCGGCTCGGCTTCTTTCGACGCCGATGCCGGCGACGCAGCACTCTCTCGCCCGCCAGCCACCGAGAAAAGGGTGCGCTCCGACCGGCCCCGCACCGCTCTTTCTTGGCTCATTCGAAATTACTGTCTTTCGCTCTGACATGCCTTACCTAGGGTTAGGCTAGTATGCTTGCACGTTTGTACTTTAACTTTTTTTCGGCTCGGCTTCTTTCGACGCCGATGCCGGCGACGCAGCACTCTCTCGCCCGCCAGCCACCGAGAAAAGGGTGCGCTCCGACCGGCCCCGCACCGCTCTTTCTTGGCTCATTCGAAATTACTGTCTTTCGCTCTGACATGCCTTACCTAGGGTTAGGCTAGTATGCTTGCACGTTTGTACTTTAACTTTTTTCGGCTCGGCTTCTTTCGACGCCGATGCCGGCGACGCAGCACTCTCTCGCCCGCCAGCCACCGGGAAAAGGGTGCGCTCCGACCGGCCCCGCACCGCTCTTTCTTGGCTCATTCGAAATTACTGTCTTTCGCTCTGACATGTCTTACCTAGGGTTAGGTTAGTATGCTTGCACGTTTGTACTTTAACTTTTTTCGGCTCGGCTTCTTTCGACGCCGATGCCGGCGACGCAGCACTCTCTCGCCCGCCAGCCACCGAGAAAAGGGTGCGCTCCGACCGGCCTCGCACCGCTCTTTCTTGGCTCATTCGAGTTTACTGTCTTTCGCTCTGACATGCCTTACCTAGGGTTAGGTTAGTATGCTTGCACGTTTGTACTTTAACTTTTTTTGGCTCGGCTTCTTTCAACGCCGATGCCGGC
>NC_135263.1:7600802-7605802 GCF_964204865.1 Styela clava
CAGCTATCCTGAGGGAAACTTCGGAAGGAACCAGCTACTAGATGGTTCGATTAGTCTTTCGCCCCTATACCCAAATAGGACGATCGATTTGCACGTCAGAATCGCTACGGTCCTCCACCAGAGTTTCCTCTGGCTTCGACCTTCCCAGGCATAGTTCACCATCTTTCGGGTCCCAACATGGACGCTCTTGCGCGACCGCCCCGGCAGAGCGGGTGCGATCGGCCGGTCGTGCGCCGGCGCCCGCACGGGGCTCCGGGTCCGACCTCGTTCGGCCAAAGGCCGCCTTCACTTTCATTTCGCCTGCGAGTCTCGAACCACTCGACGACTCGCGCTCATGTTAGACTCCTTGGTCCGTGTTTCAAGACGGGTCGGGAGGGTGGCCGACGTGGCCACGGACCCCGAGCGCGTCGACGGCGCGCCACCGAAGCGGCAGCCCGCCGAACACCGGCACTGCGTACAGTGCAGGCGAACGACAAGCCAGCCGAACGGCGACGGCCGCACACAGAGAGCGCGCGGCATCCTTTCCTCGATCCGCCGCCGGGCCGCACCGCCCGCGCGCTGTAACACCCCCGCCGGAGCGGAGGCCACCTTCGCGCGGGGACTTAGACCGACGGCAAACCGGTCGTGACCCGCGCCGGTCGCTAGTGCGCTGAGACGGTGCGCGAGCCGACTCGGCAGCGGCGCCTTAAGCGTCCGCGAACCGAGACGGCGCGCCCCCGCACCCAACTGAAAGCGAGCCGGCGACCTGACGGGCCCTCCCGTTTGCCTCTCAACGGTTTCACGTACTCTTGAACTCTCTCTTCAAAGTGCTTTTCAACTTTCCCTCACGGTACTTGTCCGCTATCGGTCTCGCGACCGTATTTAGTCTTAGGTGGAGTTTACCACCCGCTTTGGGCTGCATTCCCAAACAACCCGACTCCGAGAAGACCCGAAGCGGCCAAGGCAAGCGCCCCTATGGGCCTAACACCCGCCGTGGGACGAGGCCTCGATCAGAAGGACACCGGCGCTCGCCGTCAGCCGCACTGGGACTTCCGTACGTCACAACTCGGCGCGCTCGAAAAGCGCGCAGATTCGACGCTGGACTCTTCCCGGTTCACTCGCCGTTACTCAGGGAATCCCTGCTGGTTTCTTTTCCTCCGCTTAATAATATGCTTAAATTCAGCGGGTGCTCTCGCCTGAACTCAGGTCGTATGTGTCAAGCGGGCCGCTTCTTACACGGCCCGCTGGCATCGCAAGTCGTCGCCGCCGGCGCCGACCGAGCGCGTACCGTCGCCGCCTTGGCCCACGGTCGGTCTTGATCTCGTGACCGGACCGACCGACCTGGACCCGCCCCTCGAACGTAGTTGAACACGTCGAGGGGCCGGCGGTGTACGGGACACGCGGTCGCGCCGAGAAAGCTCGGCGACCGCTTCAACTTGGGGCGACGCCCGGCCGTCTTCGCAGAGGCCAGGCGACGGCCCTCGGGTGAGGACGAACGCGACCCTGAGGCAGACGCGGTCCCGGGATTGACCCGAGACCGCAATTCGCGTTCAGAAGGTCGACGTTCAATGTGTTCTGCAATTCACATTACTTCTCGCACTTGGCTGCGTCCTTCATCGACTCGCGAGCCGAGTGATCCACCGTTAAGAGTCGTCCTCGACGTTTCGCCCGGCGCCGAAGCGCGCGGACGTCACACTGTGGGATCGACCACAAAACCACCACCGACAACAACTGCACAAAAACACCAACAAACGGCGCCGAGCGACCGCCGGGCTGGGCCGGCGGCACATCGAGCGCGGTGCCCAGAAGCCACCATCGCACTCGGCTGCCTTGCTATGCCAACGTGTTACGCGTGTCGCACGGGGCGGAACCCCGATTGACGGCCGCCCTCTCGGCGGCACCCAAAGACAATTCAGTGCGCGGTCGGCCGGGGCCTACCACCACCTTCGGTAATGATCCTTCCGCAGGTTCACCTACGGAAACCTTGTTACGAATTTTACTTCCTCTAAATGATCAAGTTTGATCGTCTTCTCGACACGCCGACGCGGCCGTTGCCAGCCGCGACGGGGCCGATCCAAGGATCTCACTAAACCATTCAATCGGTAGTAGCGACGGGCGGTGTGTACAAAGGGCAGGGACGTAATCAACGCAAGTTGATGACTTGCGCTTACTGGGAATTCCTCGTTCAAGGGAAACAATTGCAAGTCCCTATCCCAATCACGAATGAGGTTCAACGGGTTACCCGGACCTTTCGGCCTAGGTTAGACACTCGCTGCTTCACTCAGTGTAGCGCGCGTGCGGCCCCGGACATCTAAGGGCATCACAGACCTGTTATTGCTCAATCTCGTGTGGCTAAACGCCACTAGTCCCTCTAAGAAGTTAGACGCCGACCGAGAAGGTCGCGTAACTATTTAGCATGCCAGAGTCTCGTTCGTTATCGGAATTAACCAGACAAATCGCTCCACCAACTAAGAACGGCCACGCACCACCACCCACAGAATCAAGAAAGAGCTCTCAATCTGTCAATCCTACCTGTGTCCGGGCCGGGTGAGTTTCCCCGTGTTGAGTCAAATTAAGCCGCAGGCTCCACTCCTGGTGGTGCCCTTCCGTCAATTCCTTTAAGTTTCAGCTTTGCAACCATACTTCCCCCGGAACCCAAAGACTTTGGTTTCCCGGAAGCTGCCGGAAAGGTCGTCATGGTAACGCCTCCCGATCGCTAGTTGGCATCGTTTATAGTCAGAACTAGGACGGTATCTGATCGTCTTCGAACCTCTGACTTTCGCTCTTGATTAAAGAAAACATTCTTGGCGAATGCTTTCGCAGTAGTTCGTCTTCCGCCGATCCAAGAATTTCACCTCTAACGGCAGAGTACGGACGCCCCCGTCTGTCCCTCTTAATCATTACCTCGTGCTCCGAAAACCAACAAAATAGAACCGAGGTCCTATTCCATTATTCCATGCAACACTATGCAGGCGAACAGCCTGCTTTGAACACTCTAATTTTTTCAAAGTAAACTTATCGGCCACCGCCGACACTCAGTCAAGAGCACCGACGGAGAACCGAAGGTGAGGCGAACGCAACCAGTGACACGCCTTGCGACGGACCGGCGGCGCTCGCCCAAAATCCAACTACGAGCTTTTCAACCGCAACAACTTTAGCATACACTGTTGGAGCTGGAATTACCGCGGCTGCTGGCACCAGACTTGCCCTCCAATGGATACTCGTTAAGAGTTTTAGGATGTACTCATTCCAATTACAGGGCCTCGTTAGAGTCCTGTATTGTTATTTTTCGTCACTACCTCCCCGTGTCGGGAATGGGTAATTTGCGCGCCTGCTGCCTTCCTTGGATGTGGTAGCCGTTTCTCAGGCTCCCTCTCCGGAATCGAACCCTGATTCCCCGTTACCCGTTATCACAAAGGTAGGCACGTAGCGTACCTTCGACAGTTGATAGGGCAGACACTTGAATGATACGTCGTCGGTGCAGAGACCGTACGATCCGCGTGGTTATCCAGAGTCATCAAACGTCACAGGACGAACCCGGTCGGTTTTGATCTGATAAAAGCGCGCCTCCCGAAGTCGGCGCTTAATGCATGTATTAGCTCTAGAATTACCACAGTTATCCACTTCGCTTACGAGACCAAATAAACCAAGACTGATTTAATGAGCCATTCGCAGTTTCGCTTTACGAGAACTCGTACTTGCACCTGCATGGCTTAATCTTTGAGACAAGCATATCACTACTGGCAGGATCAACCAGATAGCTGCGACAGCTGCGCTCGGCCCTTGCTGGGCCGCCCGGCGCGTGCTCGTCGCATTCGTTTAAGACCGAGGCGATCGCCTGCGGCCGTACTCAGCTTCGACAGTCGCTGGCCGCGACGTCCACGCTCTCGCCGGCAGTGCCAGGCGGAGCGATTTGCGTTTTTTCTTTGCTCGCCCTCTCTCGGGCTCGATCCATTCAGTTTCGCACAAACAAGAGCTCTGCCGGCCGCCTGCAGCGGTGCCTAAAACCCGGGCATAACAATGCGACCGTTCTGCTAGGCCGACAAGCGCTCAAGCCAGACGCTCGATCGAACGCCCCCTACGTATTAGTCGAGACAACGGCTCGCTCATTAGCATCGCGTTTGTACTTTAACTTTTTTTGGCTCGGCTTCTTTCGACGCCGATGCCGGCGACGCAGCACTCTCTCGCCCGCCAGCCACCGAGAAAAGGGTGCGCTCCGACCGGCCCCGCACCGCTCTTTCTTGGCTCATTCGAAATTACTGTCTTTCGCTCTGACATGCCTTACCTAGGGTTAGGTTAGTATGCTTGCACGTTTGTACTTTAACTTTTTTCGGCTCGGCTTCTTTCGACGCCGATGCCGGCGACGCAGCACTCTCTCGCCCGCCAGCCACCGAGAAAAGGGTGCGCTCCGACCGGCCCCGCACCGCTCTTTCTTGGCTCATTCGAAATTACTGTCTTTCGCTCTGACATGTCTTACCTAGGGTTAGGTTAGTATGCTTGCACGTTTGTACTTTAACTTTTTTCGGCTCGGCTTCTTTCGACGCCGATGCCGGCGACGCAGCACTCTCTCGCCCGCCAGCCACCGAGAAAAGGGTGCGCTCCGACCGGCCCCGCACCGCTCTTTCTTGGCTCATTCGAGTTTACTGTCTTTCGCTCTGACATGCCTTACCTAGGGTTAGGTTAGTATGCTTGCACGTTTGTACTTTAACTTTTTTTGGCTCGGCTTCTTTCGACGCCGATGCCGGCGACGCAGCACTCTCTCGCCCGCCAGCCACCGAGAAAAGGGTGCGCTCCGACCGGCCCCGCACCGCTCTTTCTTGGCTCATTCGAAATTACTGTCTTTCGCTCTGACATGCCTTACCTAGGGTTAGGTTAGTATGCTTGCACGTTTGTACTTTAACTTTTTTCGGCTCGGCTTCTTTCGACGCCGATGCCGGCGACGCAGCACTCTCTCGCCCGCCAGCCACCGAGAAAAGGGTGCGCTCCGACCGGCCCCGCACCGCTCTTTCTTGGCTCATTCG
>NC_135263.1:7613302-7618302 GCF_964204865.1 Styela clava
CTATGCCAACGTGTTACGCGTGTCGCACGGGGCGGAACCCCGATTGACGGCCGCCCTCTCGGCGGCACCCAAAGACAATTCAGTGCGCGGTCGGCCGGGGCCTACCACCACCTTCGGTAATGATCCTTCCGCAGGTTCACCTACGGAAACCTTGTTACGACTTTTACTTCCTCTAAATGATCAAGTTTGATCGTCTTCTCGACACGCCGACGCGGCCGTTGCCAGCCGCGACGGGGCCGATCCAAGGATCTCACTAAACCATTCAATCGGTAGTAGCGACGGGCGGTGTGTACAAAGGGCAGGGACGTAATCAACGCAAGTTGATGACTTGCGCTTACTGGGAATTCCTCGTTCAAGGGAAACAATTGCAAGTCCCTATCCCAATCACGAATGAGGTTCAACGGGTTACCCGGACCTTTCGGCCTAGGTTAGACACTCGCTGCTTCACTCAGTGTAGCGCGCGTGCGGCCCCGGACATCTAAGGGCATCACAGACCTGTTATTGCTCAATCTCGTGTGGCTAAACGCCACTAGTCCCTCTAAGAAGTTAGACGCCGACCGAGAAGGTCGCGTAACTATTTAGCATGCCAGAGTCTCGTTCGTTATCGGAATTAACCAGACAAATCGCTCCACCAACTAAGAACGGCCATGCACCACCACCCACAGAATCAAGAAAGAGCTCTCAATCTGTCAATCCTACCTGTGTCCGGGCCGGGTGAGTTTCCCCGTGTTGAGTCAAATTAAGCCGCAGGCTCCACTCCTGGTGGTGCCCTTCCGTCAATTCCTTTAAGTTTCAGCTTTGCAACCATACTTCCCCCGGAACCCAAAGACTTTGGTTTCCCGGAAGCTGCCGGAAAGGTCGTCATGGTAACGCCTCCCGATCGCTAGTTGGCATCGTTTATAGTCAGAACTAGGACGGTATCTGATCGTCTTCGAACCTCTGACTTTCGCTCTTGATTAAAGAAAACATTCTTGGCGAATGCTTTCGCAGTAGTTCGTCTTCCGCCGATCCAAGAATTTCACCTCTAACGGCAGAGTACGGACGCCCCCGTCTGTCCCTCTTAATCATTACCTCGTGCTCCGAAAACCAACAAAATAGAACCGAGGTCCTATTCCATTATTCCATGCAACACTATGCAGGCGAACAGCCTGCTTTGAACACTCTAATTTTTTCAAAGTAAACTTATCGGCCACCGCCGACACTCAGTCAAGAGCACCGACGGAGAACCGAAGGTGAGGCGAACGCAACCAGTGACACGCCTTGCGACGGACCGGCGGCGCTCGCCCAAAATCCAACTACGAGCTTTTCAACCGCAACAACTTTAGCATACACTGTTGGAGCTGGAATTACCGCGGCTGCTGGCACCAGACTTGCCCTCCAATGGATACTCGTTAAGAGTTTTAGGATGTACTCATTCCAATTACAGGGCCTCGTTAGAGTCCTGTATTGTTATTTTTCGTCACTACCTCCCCGTGTCGGGAATGGGTAATTTGCGCGCCTGCTGCCTTCCTTGGATGTGGTAGCCGTTTCTCAGGCTCCCTCTCCGGAATCGAACCCTGATTCCCCGTTACCCGTTATCACAAAGGTAGGCACGTAGCGTACCTTCGACAGTTGATAGGGCAGACACTTGAATGATACGTCGTCGGTGCAGAGACCGTACGATCCGCGTGGTTATCCAGAGTCATCAAACGTCACAGGACGAACCCGGTCGGTTTTGATCTGATAAAAGCGCGCCTCCCGAAGTCGGCGCTTAATGCATGTATTAGCTCTAGAATTACCACAGTTATCCACTTCGCTTACGAGACCAAATAAACCAAGACTGATTTAATGAGCCATTCGCAGTTTCGCTTTACGAGAACTCGTACTTGCACCTGCATGGCTTAATCTTTGAGACAAGCATATCACTACTGGCAGGATCAACCAGATAGCTGCGACAGCTGCGCTCGGCCCTTGCTGGGCCGCCCGGCGCGTGCTCGTCGCATTCGTTTAAGACCGAGGCGATCGCCTGCGGCCGTACTCAGCTTCGACAGTCGCTGGCCGCGACGTCCACGCTCTCGCCGGCAGTGCCAGGCGGAGCGATTTGCGTTTTTTCTTTGCTCGCCCTCTCTCGGGCTCGATCCATTCAGTTTCGCACAAACAAGAGCTCTGCCGGCCGCCTGCAGCGGTGCCTAAAACCCGGGCATAACAATGCGACCGTTCTGCTAGGCCGACAAGCGCTCAAGCCAGACGCTCGATCGAACGCCCCCTACATATTAGTCGAGACAACGGCTCGCTCATTAGCATCGCGTTTGTACTTTAACTTTTTTTGGCTCGGCTTCTTTCGACGCCGATGCCGGCGACGCAGCACTCTCTCGCCCGCCAGCCACCGAGAAAAGGGTGCGCTCCGACCGGCCCCGCACCGCTCTTTCTTGGCTCATTCGAAATTACTGTCTTTCGCTCTGACATGCCTTACCTAGGGTTAGGTTAGTATGCTTGCACGTTTGTACTTTAACTTTTTTCGGCTCGGCTTCTTTCGACGCCGATGCCGGCGACGCAGCACTCTCTCGCCCGCCAGCCACCGAGAAAAGGGTGCGCTCCGACCGGCCCCGCACCGCTCTTTCTTGGCTCATTCGAAATTACTGTCTTTCGCTCTGACATGTCTTACCTAGGGTTAGGTTAGTATGCTTGCACGTTTGTACTTTAACTTTTTTCGGCTCGGCTTCTTTCGACGCCGATGCCGGCGACGCAGCACTCTCTCGCCCGCCAGCCACCGAGAAAAGGGTGCGCTCCGACCGGCCCCGCACCGCTCTTTCTTGGCTCATTCGAGTTTACTGTCTTTCGCTCTGACATGCCTTACCTAGGGTTAGGTTAGTATGCTTGCACGTTTGTACTTTAACTTTTTTTGGCTCGGCTTCTTTCGACGCCGATGCCGGCGACGCAGCACTCTCTCGCCCGCCAGCCACCGAGAAAAGGGTGCGCTCCGACCGGCCCCGCACCGCTCTTTCTTGGCTCATTCGAAATTACTGTCTTTCGCTCTGACATGCCTTACCTAGGGTTAGGTTAGTATGCTTGCACGTTTGTACTTTAACTTTTTTCGGCTCGGCTTCTTTCGACGCCGATGCCGGCGACGCAGCACTCTCTCGCCCGCCAGCCACCGAGAAAAGGGTGCGCTCCGACCGGCCCCGCACCGCTCTTTCTTGGCTCATTCGAAATTACTGTCTTTCGCTCTGACATGCCTTACCTAGGGTTAGGCTAGTATGCTTGCACGTTTGTACTTTAACTTTTTTCGGCTCGGCTTCTTTCGACGCCGATGCCGGCGACGCAGCACTCTCTCGCCCGCCAGCCACCGGGAAAAGGGTGCGCTCCGACCGGCCCCGCACCGCTCTTTCTTGGCTCATTCGAAATTACTGTCTTTCGCTCTGACATGTCTTACCTAGGGTTAGGTTAGTATGCTTGCACGTTTGTACTTTAACTTTTTTCGGCTCGGCTTCTTTCGACGCCGATGCCGGCGACGCAGCACTCTCTCGCCCGCCAGCCACCGAGAAAAGGGTGCGCTCCGACCGGCCCCGCACCGCTCTTTCTTGGCTCATTCGAGTTTACTGTCTTTCGCTCTGACATGCCTTACCTAGGGTTAGGTTAGTATGCTTGCACGTTTGTACTTTAACTTTTTTTGGCTCGGCTTCTTTCGACGCCGATGCCGGCGACGCAGCACTCTCTCGCCCGCCAGCCACCGAGAAAAGGGTGCGCTCCGACCGGCCCCGCACCGCTCTTTCTTGGCTCATTCGAAATTACTGTCTTTCGCTCTGACATGCCTTACCTAGGGTTAGGTTAGTATGCTTGCACGTTTGTACTTTAACTTTTTTCGGCTCGGCTTCTTTCGACGCCGATGCCGGCGACGCAGCACTCTCTCGCCCGCCAGCCACCGAGAAAAGGGTGCGCTCCGACCGGCCCCGCACCGCTCTTTCTTGGCTCATTCGAAATTACTGTCTTTCGCTCTGACATGCCTTACCTAGGGTTAGGTTAGTATGCTTGCACGTTTGTACTTTAACTTTTTTCGGCTCGGCTTCTTTCGACGCCGATGCCGGCGACGCAGCACTCTCTCGCCCGCCAGCCACCGAGAAAAGGGTGCGCTCCGACCGGCCCCGCACCGCTCTTTCATGGCTCATTCGAGTTTACTGTCTTTCGCTCTGACATGCCTTACCTAGGGTTAGGTTAGTATGCTTGCACGTTTGTACTTTAACTTTTTTTGGCTCGGCTTCTTTCGACGCCGATGCCGGCGACGCAGCACTCTCTCGCCCGCCAGCCACCGAGAAAAGGGTGCGCTCCGACCGGCCCCGCACCGCTCTTTCTTGGCTCATTCGAAATTACTGTCTTTCGCTCTGACATGCCTTACCTAGGGTTAGGTTAGTATGCTTGCACGTTTGTACTTTAACTTTTTTCGGCTCGGCTTCTTTCGACGCCGATGCCGGCGACGCAGCACTCTCTAGCCCGCCAGCCACCGAGAAAAGGGTGCGCTCCGACCGGCCCCGCACCGCTCTTTCTTGGCTCATTCGAAATTACTGTCTTTCGCTCTGACATGCCTTACCTAGGGTTAGGTTAGTATGCTTGCACGTTTGTACTTTAACTTTTTTCGGCTCGGCTTCTTTCGACGCCGATGCCGGCGACGCAGCACTCTCTCGCCCGCCAGCCACCGAGAAAAGGGTGCGCTCCGACCGGCCCCGCACCGCTCTTTCATGGCTCATTCGAGTTTACTGTCTTTCGCTCTGACATGCCTTACCTAGGGTTAGGTTAGTATGCTTGCACGTTTGTACTTTAACTTTTTTTGGCTCGGCTTCTTTCGACGCCGATGCCGGCGACGCAGCACTCTCTCGCCCGCCAGCCACCGAGAAAAGGGTGCGCTCCGACCGGCCCCGCACCGCTCTTTCTTGGCTCATTCGAAATTACTGTCTTTCGCTCTGACATGCCTTACCTAGGGTTAGGTTAGTATGCTTGCACGTTTGTACTTTAACTTTTTTCGGCTC
>NC_135263.1:7625802-7628302 GCF_964204865.1 Styela clava
CGTTAGAGTCCTGTATTGTTATTTTTCGTCACTACCTCCCCGTGTCGGGAATGGGTAATTTGCGCGCCTGCTGCCTTCCTTGGATGTGGTAGCCGTTTCTCAGGCTCCCTCTCCGGAATCGAACCCTGATTCCCCGTTACCCGTTATCACAAAGGTAGGCACGTAGCGTACCTTCGACAGTTGATAGGGCAGACACTTGAATGATACGTCGTCGGTGCAGAGACCGTACGATCCGCGTGGTTATCCAGAGTCATCAAACGTCACAGGACGAACCCGGTCGGTTTTGATCTGATAAAAGCGCGCCTCCCGAAGTCGGCGCTTAATGCATGTATTAGCTCTAGAATTACCACAGTTATCCACTTCGCTTACGAGACCAAATAAACCAAGACTGATTTAATGAGCCATTCGCAGTTTCGCTTTACGAGAACTCGTACTTGCACCTGCATGGCTTAATCTTTGAGACAAGCATATCACTACTGGCAGGATCAACCAGATAGCTGCGACAGCTGCGCTCGGCCCTTGCTGGGCCGCCCGGCGCGTGCTCGTCGCATTCGTTTAAGACCGAGGCGATCGCCTGCGGCCGTACTCAGCTTCGACAGTCGCTGGCCGCGACGTCCACGCTCTCGCCGGCAGTGCCAGGCGGAGCGATTTGCGTTTTTTCTTTGCTCGCCCTCTCTCGGGCTCGATCCATTCAGTTTCGCACAAACAAGAGCTCTGCCGGCCGCCTGCAGCGGTGCCTAAAACCCGGGCATAACAATGCGACCGTTCTGCTAGGCCGACAAGCGCTCAAGCCAGACGCTCGATCGAACGCCCCCTACATATTAGTCGAGACAACGGCTCGCTCATTAGCATCGCGTTTGTACTTTAACTTTTTTTGGCTCGGCTTCTTTCGACGCCGATGCCGGCGACGCAGCACTCTCTCGCCCGCCAGCCACCGAGAAAAGGGTGCGCTCCGACCGGCCCCGCACCGCTCTTTCTTGGCTCATTCGAAATTACTGTCTTTCGCTCTGACATGCCTTACCTAGGGTTAGGTTAGTATGCTTGCACGTTTGTACTTTAACTTTTTTCGGCTCGGCTTCTTTCGACGCCGATGCCGGCGACGCAGCACTCTCTCGCCCGCCAGCCACCGAGAAAAGGGTGCGCTCCGACCGGCCCCGCACCGCTCTTTCTTGGCTCATTCGAAATTACTGTCTTTCGCTCTGACATGTCTTACCTAGGGTTAGGTTAGTATGCTTGCACGTTTGTACTTTAACTTTTTTCGGCTCGGCTTCTTTCGACGCCGATGCCGGCGACGCAGCACTCTCTCGCCCGCCAGCCACCGAGAAAAGGGTGCGCTCCGACCGGCCCCGCACCGCTCTTTCTTGGCTCATTCGAGTTTACTGTCTTTCGCTCTGACATGCCTTACCTAGGGTTAGGTTAGTATGCTTGCACGTTTGTACTTTAACTTTTTTTGGCTCGACTTCTTTCGACGCCGATGCCGGCGACGCAGCACTCTCTCGCCCGCCAGCCACCGAGAAAAGGGTGCGCTCCGACCGGCCCCGCACCGCTCTTTCTTGGCTCATTCGAAATTACTGTCTTTCGCTCTGACATGCCTTACCTAGGGTTAGGTTAGTATGCTTGCACGTTTGTACTTTAACTTTTTTCGGCTCGGCTTCTTTCGACGCCGATGCCGGCGACGCAGCACTCTCTCGCCCGCCAGCCACCGAGAAAAGGGTGCGCTCCGACCGGCCCCGCACCGCTCTTTCTTGGCTCATTCGAAATTACTGTCTTTCGCTCTGACATGCCTTACCTAGGGTTAGGCTAGTATGCTTGCACGTTTGTACTTTAACTTTTTTTCGGCTCGGCTTCTTTCGACGCCGATGCCGGCGACGCAGCACTCTCTCGCCCGCCAGCCACCGAGAAAAGGGTGCGCTCCGACCGGCCCCGCACCGCTCTTTCTTGGCTCATTCGAAATTACTGTCTTTCGCTCTGACATGCCTTACCTAGGGTTAGGTTAGTATGCTTGCACGTTTGTACTTTAACTTTTTTCGGCTCGGCTTCTTTCGACGCCGATGCCGGCGACGCAGCACTCTCTCGCCCGCCAGCCACCGAGAAAAGGGTGCGCTCCGACCGGCCCCGCACCGCTCTTTCTTGGCTCATTCGAAATTACTGTCTTTCGCTCTGACATGCCTTACCTAGGGTTAGGTTAGTATGCTTGCACGTTTGTACTTTAACTTTTTTCGGCTCGGCTTCTTTCGACGCCGATGCCGGCGACGCAGCACTCTCTCGCCCGCCAGCCACCGAGAAAAGGGTGCGCTCCGACCGGCCCCGCACCGCTCTTTCTTGGCTCATTCGAAATTACTGTCTTTCGCTCTGACATGCCTTACCTAGGGTTAGGCTAGTATGCTTGCACGTTTGTACTTTAACTTTTTTTCGGCTCGGCTTCTTTCGACGCCGATGCCGGCGACGCAGCACTCTCTCGCCCGCCAGCCACCGAGAAAAGGGTGCGCTCCGACCGGCC
>NC_135263.1:7633302-7638302 GCF_964204865.1 Styela clava
AGCCGCACTGGGACTTCCGTACGTCACAACTCGGCGCGCTCGAAAAGCGCGCAGATTCGACGCTGGACTCTTCCCGGTTCACTCGCCGTTACTCAGGGAATCCCTGTTGGTTTCTTTTCCTCCGCTTAATAATATGCTTAAATTCAGCGGGTGCTCTCGCCTGAACTCAGGTCGTATGTGTCAAGCGGGCCGCTTCTTACACGGCCCGCTGGCATCGCAAGTCGTCGCCGCCGGCGCCGACCGAGCGCGTACCGTCGCCGCCTTGGCCCACGGTCGGTCTTGATCTCGTGACCGGACCGACCGACCTGGACCCGCCCCTCGAACGTAGTTGAACACGTCGAGGGGCCGGCGGTGTACGGGACACGCGGTCGCGCCGAGAAAGCTCGGCGACCGCTTCAACTTGGGGCGACGCCCGGCCGTCTTCGCAGAGGCCAGGCGACGGCCCTCGGGTGAGGACGAACGCGACCCTGAGGCAGACGCGGTCCCGGGATTGACCCGAGACCGCAATTCGCGTTCAGAAGGTCGACGTTCAATGTGTTCTGCAATTCACATTACTTCTCGCACTTGGCTGCGTCCTTCATCGACTCGCGAGCCGAGTGATCCACCGTTAAGAGTCGTCCTCGACGTTTCGCCCGGCGCCGAAGCGCGCGGACGTCACACTGTGGGATCGACCACAAAACCACCACCGACAACAACTGCACAAAAACACCAACAAACGGCGCCGAGCGACCGCCGGGCTGGGCCGGCGGCACATCGAGCGCGGTGCCCAGAAGCCACCATCGCACTCGGCTGCCTTGCTATGCCAACGTGTTACGCGTGTCGCACGGGGCGGAACCCCGATTGACGGCCGCCCTCTCGGCGGCACCCAAAGACAATTCAGTGCGCGGTCGGCCGGGGCCTACCACCACCTTCGGTAATGATCCTTCCGCAGGTTCACCTACGGAAACCTTGTTACGACTTTTACTTCCTCTAAATGATCAAGTTTGATCGTCTTCTCGACACGCCGACGCGGCCGTTGCCAGCCGCGACGGGGCCGATCCAAGGATCTCACTAAACCATTCAATCGGTAGTAGCGACGGGCGGTGTGTACAAAGGGCAGGGACGTAATCAACGCAAGTTGATGACTTGCGCTTACTGGGAATTCCTCGTTCAAGGGAAACAATTGCAAGTCCCTATCCCAATCACGAATGAGGTTCAACGGGTTACCCGGACCTTTCGGCCTAGGTTAGACACTCGCTGCTTCACTCAGTGTAGCGCGCGTGCGGCCCCGGACATCTAAGGGCATCACAGACCTGTTATTGCTCAATCTCGTGTGGCTAAACGCCACTAGTCCCTCTAAGAAGTTAGACGCCGACCGAGAAGGTCGCGTAACTATTTAGCATGCCAGAGTCTCGTTCGTTATCGGAATTAACCAGACAAATCGCTCCACCAACTAAGAACGGCCATGCACCACCACCCACAGAATCAAGAAAGAGCTCTCAATCTGTCAATCCTACCTGTGTCCGGGCCGGGTGAGTTTCCCCGTGTTGAGTCAAATTAAGCCGCAGGCTCCACTCCTGGTGGTGCCCTTCCGTCAATTCCTTTAAGTTTCAGCTTTGCAACCATACTTCCCCCGGAACCCAAAGACTTTGGTTTCCCGGAAGCTGCCGGAAAGGTCGTCATGGTAACGCCTCCCGATCGCTAGTTGGCATCGTTTATAGTCAGAACTAGGACGGTATCTGATCGTCTTCGAACCTCTGACTTTCGCTCTTGATTAAAGAAAACATTCTTGGCGAATGCTTTCGCAGTAGTTCGTCTTCCGCCGATCCAAGAATTTCACCTCTAACGGCAGAGTACGGACGCCCCCGTCTGTCCCTCTTAATCATTACCTCGTGCTCCGAAAACCAACAAAATAGAACCGAGGTCCTATTCCATTATTCCATGCAACACTATGCAGGCGAACAGCCTGCTTTGAACACTCTAATTTTTTCAAAGTAAACTTATCGGCCACCGCCGACACTCAGTCAAGAGCACCGACGGAGAACCGAAGGTGAGGCGAACGCAACCAGTGACACGCCTTGCGACGGACCGGCGGCGCTCGCCCAAAATCCAACTACGAGCTTTTCAACCGCAACAACTTTAGCATACACTGTTGGAGCTGGAATTACCGCGGCTGCTGGCACCAGACTTGCCCTCCAATGGATACTCGTTAAGAGTTTTAGGATGTACTCATTCCAATTACAGGGCCTCGTTAGAGTCCTGTATTGTTATTTTTCGTCACTACCTCCCCGTGTCGGGAATGGGTAATTTGCGCGCCTGCTGCCTTCCTTGGATGTGGTAGCCGTTTCTCAGGCTCCCTCTCCGGAATCGAACCCTGATTCCCCGTTACCCGTTATCACAAAGGTAGGCACGTAGCGTACCTTCGACAGTTGATAGGGCAGACACTTGAATGATACGTCGTCGGTGCAGAGACCGTACGATCCGCGTGGTTATCCAGAGTCATCAAACGTCACAGGACGAACCCGGTCGGTTTTGATCTGATAAAAGCGCGCCTCCCGAAGTCGGCGCTTAATGCATGTATTAGCTCTAGAATTACCACAGTTATCCACTTCGCTTACGAGACCAAATAAACCAAGACTGATTTAATGAGCCATTCGCAGTTTCGCTTTACGAGAACTCGTACTTGCACCTGCATGGCTTAATCTTTGAGACAAGCATATCACTACTGGCAGGATCAACCAGATAGCTGCGACAGCTGCGCTCGGCCCTTGCTGGGCCGCCCGGCGCGTGCTCGTCGCATTCGTTTAAGACCGAGGCGATCGCCTGCGGCCGTACTCAGCTTCGACAGTCGCTGGCCGCGACGTCCACGCTCTCGCCGGCAGTGCCAGGCGGAGCGATTTGCGTTTTTTCTTTGCTCGCCCTCTCTCGGGCTCGATCCATTCAGTTTCGCACAAACAAGAGCTCTGCCGGCCGCCTGCAGCGGTGCCTAAAACCCGGGCATAACAATGCGACCGTTCTGCTAGGCCGACAAGCGCTCAAGCCAGACGCTCGATCGAACGCCCCCTACATATTAGTCGAGACAACGGCTCGCTCATTAGCATCGCGTTTGTACTTTAACTTTTTTTGGCTCGGCTTCTTTCGACGCCGATGCCGGCGACGCAGCACTCTCTCGCCCGCCAGCCACCGAGAAAAGGGTGCGCTCCGACCGGCCCCGCACCGCTCTTTCTTGGCTCATTCGAAATTACTGTCTTTCGCTCTGACATGCCTTACCTAGGGTTAGGTTAGTATGCTTGCACGTTTGTACTTTAACTTTTTTCGGCTCGGCTTCTTTCGACGCCGATGCCGGCGACGCAGCACTCTCTCGCCCGCCAGCCACCGAGAAAAGGGTGCGCTCCGACCGGCCCCGCACCGCTCTTTCTTGGCTCATTCGAAATTACTGTCTTTCGCTCTGACATGTCTTACCTAGGGTTAGGTTAGTATGCTTGCACGTTTGTACTTTAACTTTTTTCGGCTCGGCTTCTTTCGACGCCGATGCCGGCGACGCAGCACTCTCTCGCCCGCCAGCCACCGAGAAAAGGGTGCGCTCCGACCGGCCCCGCACCGCTCTTTCTTGGCTCATTCGAGTTTACTGTCTTTCGCTCTGACATGCCTTACCTAGGGTTAGGTTAGTATGCTTGCACGTTTGTACTTTAACTTTTTTTGGCTCGGCTTCTTTCGACGCCGATGCCGGCGACGCAGCACTCTCTCGCCCGCCAGCCACCGAGAAAAGGGTGCGCTCCGACCGGCCCCGCACCGCTCTTTCTTGGCTCATTCGAAATTACTGTCTTTCGCTCTGACATGCCTTACCTAGGGTTAGGTTAGTATGCTTGCACGTTTGTACTTTAACTTTTTTCGGCTCGGCTTCTTTCGACGCCGATGCCGGCGACGCAGCACTCTCTCGCCCGCCAGCCACCGAGAAAAGGGTGCGCTCCGACCGGCCCCGCACCGCTCTTTCTTGGCTCATTCGAAATTACTGTCTTTCGCTCTGACATGCCTTACCTAGGGTTAGGCTAGTATGCTTGCACGTTTGTACTTTAACTTTTTTTCGGCTCGGCTTCTTTCGACGCCGATGCCGGCGACGCAGCACTCTCTCGCCCGCCAGCCACCGAGAAAAGGGTGCGCTCCGACCGGCCCCGCACCGCTCTTTCTTGGCTCATTCGAAATTACTGTCTTTCGCTCTGACATGCCTTACCTAGGGTTAGGCTAGTATGCTTGCACGTTTGTACTTTAACTTTTTTCGGCTCGGCTTCTTTCGACGCCGATGCCGGCGACGCAGCACTCTCTCGCCCGCCAGCCACCGGGAAAAGGGTGCGCTCCGACCGGCCCCGCACCGCTCTTTCTTGGCTCATTCGAAATTACTGTCTTTCGCTCTGACATGTCTTACCTAGGGTTAGGTTAGTATGCTTGCACGTTTGTACTTTAACTTTTTTCGGCTCGGCTTCTTTCGACGCCGATGCCGGCGACGCAGCACTCTCTCGCCCGCCAGCCACCGAGAAAAGGGTGCGCTCCGACCGGCCTCGCACCGCTCTTTCTTGGCTCATTCGAGTTTACTGTCTTTCGCTCTGACATGCCTTACCTAGGGTTAGGTTAGTATGCTTGCACGTTTGTACTTTAACTTTTTTTGGCTCGGCTTCTTTCGACGCCGATGCCGGCGACGCAGCACTCTCTCGCCCGCCAGCCACCGAGAAAAGGGTGCGCTCCGACCGGCCCCGCACCGCTCTTTCTTGGCTCATTCGAAATTACTGTCTTTCGCTCTGACATGCCTTACCTAGGGTTAGGTTAGTATGCTTGCACGTTTGTACTTTAACTTTTTTCGGCTCGGCTTCTTTCGACGCCGATGCCGGCGACGCAGCACTCTCTCGCCCGCCAGCCACCGAGAAAAGGGTGCGCTCCGACCGGCCCCGCACCGCTCTTTCTTGGCTCATTCGAAATTACTGTCTTTCGCTCTGACATGCCTTACCTAGGGTTAGGTTAGTATGCTT
>NC_135263.1:7643302-7655802 GCF_964204865.1 Styela clava
GCGCTCATGTTAGACTCCTTGGTCCGTGTTTCAAGACGGGTCGGGAGGGTGGCCGACGTGGCCACGGACCCCGAGCGCGTCGACGGCGCGCCACCGAAGCGGCAGCCCGCCGAACACCGGCACTGCGTACAGTGCAGGCGAACGACAAGCCAGCCGAACGGCGACGGCCGCACACAGAGAGCGCGCGGCATCCTTTCCTCGATCCGCCGCCGGGCCGCACCGCCCGCGCGCTGTAACACCCCCGCCGGAGCGGAGGCCACCTTCGCGCGGGGACTTAGACCGACGGCAAACCGGTCGTGACCCGCGCCGATCGCTAGTGCGCTGAGACGGTGCGCGAGCCGACTCGGCAGCGGCGCCTTAAGCGTCCGCGAACCGAGACGGCGCGCCCCCGCACCCAACTGAAAGCGAGCCGGCGACCTGACGGGCCCTCCCGTTTGCCTCTCAACGGTTTCACGTACTCTTGAACTCTCTCTTCAAAGTGCTTTTCAACTTTCCCTCACGGTACTTGTCCGCTATCGGTCTCGCGACCGTATTTAGTCTTAGGTGGAGTTTACCACCCGCTTTGGGCTGCATTCCCAAACAACCCGACTCCGAGAAGACCCGAAGCGGCCAAGGCAAGCGCCCCTATGGGCCTAACACCCGCCGTGGGACGAGGCCTCGATCAGAAGGACACCGGCGCTCGCCGTCAGCCGCACTGGGACTTCCGTACGTCACAACTCGGCGCGCTCGAAAAGCGCGCAGATTCGACGCTGGACTCTTCCCGGTTCACTCGCCGTTACTCAGGGAATCCCTGTTGGTTTCTTTTCCTCCGCTCAATAATATGCTTAAATTCAGCGGGTGCTCTCGCCTGAACTCAGGTCGTATGTGTCAAGCGGGCCGCTTCTTACACGGCCCGCTGGCATCGCAAGTCGTCGCCGCCGGCGCCGACCGAGCGCGTACCGTCGCCGCCTTGGCCCACGGTCGGTCTTGATCTCGTGACCGGACCGACCGACCTGGACCCGCCCCTCGAACGTAGTTGAACACGTCGAGGGGCCGGCGGTGTACGGGACACGCGGTCGCGCCGAGAAAGCTCGGCGACCGCTTCAACTTGGGGCGACGCCCGGCCGTCTTCGCAGAGGCCAGGCGACGGCCCTCGGGTGAGGACGAACGCGACCCTGAGGCAGACGCGGTCCCGGGATTGACCCGAGACCGCAATTCGCGTTCAGAAGGTCGACGTTCAATGTGTTCTGCAATTCACATTACTTCTCGCACTTGGCTGCGTCCTTCATCGACTCGCGAGCCGAGTGATCCACCGTTAAGAGTCGTCCTCGACGTTTCGCCCGGCGCCGAAGCGCGCGGACGTCACACTGTGGGATCGACCACAAAACCACCACCGACAACAACTGCACAAAAACACCAACAAACGGCGCCGAGCGACCGCCGGGCTGGGCCGGCGGCACATCGAGCGCGGTGCCCAGAAGCCACCATCGCACTCGGCTGCCTTGCTATGCCAACGTGTTACGCGTGTCGCACGGGGCGGAACCCCGATTGACGGCCGCCCTCTCGGCGGCACCCAAAGACAATTCAGTGCGCGGTCGGCCGGGGCCTACCACCACCTTCGGTAATGATCCTTCCGCAGGTTCACCTACGGAAACCTTGTTACGACTTTTACTTCCTCTAAATGATCAAGTTTGATCGTCTTCTCGACACGCCGACGCGGCCGTTGCCAGCCGCGACGGGGCCGATCCAAGGATCTCACTAAACCATTCAATCGGTAGTAGCGACGGGCGGTGTGTACAAAGGGCAGGGACGTAATCAACGCAAGTTGATGACTTGCGCTTACTGGGAATTCCTCGTTCAAGGGAAACAATTGCAAGTCCCTATCCCAATCACGAATGAGGTTCAACGGGTTACCCGGACCTTTCGGCCTAGGTTAGACACTCGCTGCTTCACTCAGTGTAGCGCGCGTGCGGCCCCGGACATCTAAGGGCATCACAGACCTGTTATTGCTCAATCTCGTGTGGCTAAACGCCACTAGTCCCTCTAAGAAGTTAGACGCCGACCGAGAAGGTCGCGTAACTATTTAGCATGCCAGAGTCTCGTTCGTTATCGGAATTAACCAGACAAATCGCTCCACCAACTAAGAACGGCCATGCACCACCACCCACAGAATCAAGAAAGAGCTCTCAATCTGTCAATCCTACCTGTGTCCGGGCCGGGTGAGTTTCCCCGTGTTGAGTCAAATTAAGCCGCAGGCTCCACTCCTGGTGGTGCCCTTCCGTCAATTCCTTTAAGTTTCAGCTTTGCAACCATACTTCCCCCGGAACCCAAAGACTTTGGTTTCCCGGAAGCTGCCGGAAAGGTCGTCATGGTAACGCCTCCCGATCGCTAGTTGGCATCGTTTATAGTCAGAACTAGGACGGTATCTGATCGTCTTCGAACCTCTGACTTTCGCTCTTGATTAAAGAAAACATTCTTGGCGAATGCTTTCGCAGTAGTTCGTCTTCCGCCGATCCAAGAATTTCACCTCTAACGGCAGAGTACGGACGCCCCCGTCTGTCCCTCTTAATCATTACCTCGTGCTCCGAAAACCAACAAAATAGAACCGAGGTCCTATTCCATTATTCCATGCAACACTATGCAGGCGAACAGCCTGCTTTGAACACTCTAATTTTTTCAAAGTAAACTTATCGGCCACCGCCGACACTCAGTCAAGAGCACCGACGGAGAACCGAAGGTGAGGCGAACGCAACCAGTGACACGCCTTGCGACGGACCGGCGGCGCTCGCCCAAAATCCAACTACGAGCTTTTCAACCGCAACAACTTTAGCATACACTGTTGGAGCTGGAATTACCGCGGCTGCTGGCACCAGACTTGCCCTCCAATGGATACTCGTTAAGAGTTTTAGGATGTACTCATTCCAATTACAGGGCCTCGTTAGAGTCCTGTATTGTTATTTTTCGTCACTACCTCCCCGTGTCGGGAATGGGTAATTTGCGCGCCTGCTGCCTTCCTTGGATGTGGTAGCCGTTTCTCAGGCTCCCTCTCCGGAATCGAACCCTGATTCCCCGTTACCCGTTATCACAAAGGTAGGCACGTAGCGTACCTTCGACAGTTGATAGGGCAGACACTTGAATGATACGTCGTCGGTGCAGAGACCGTACGATCCGCGTGGTTATCCAGAGTCATCAAACGTCACAGGACGAACCCGGTCGGTTTTGATCTGATAAAAGCGCGCCTCCCGAAGTCGGCGCTTAATGCATGTATTAGCTCTAGAATTACCACAGTTATCCACTTCGCTTACGAGACCAAATAAACCAAGACTGATTTAATGAGCCATTCGCAGTTTCGCTTTACGAGAACTCGTACTTGCACCTGCATGGCTTAATCTTTGAGACAAGCATATCACTACTGGCAGGATCAACCAGATAGCTGCGACAGCTGCGCTCGGCCCTTGCTGGGCCGCCCGGCGCGTGCTCGTCGCATTCGTTTAAGACCGAGGCGATCGCCTGCGGCCGTACTCAGCTTCGACAGTCGCTGGCCGCGACGTCCACGCTCTCGCCGGCAGTGCCAGGCGGAGCGATTTGCGTTTTTTCTTTGCTCGCCCTCTCTCGGGCTCGATCCATTCAGTTTCGCACAAACAAGAGCTCTGCCGGCCGCCTGCAGCGGTGCCTAAAACCCGGGCATAACAATGCGACCGTTCTGCTAGGCCGACAAGCGCTCAAGCCAGACGCTCGATCGAACGCCCCCTACATATTAGTCGAGACAACGGCTCGCTCATTAGCATCGCGTTTGTACTTTAACTTTTTTTGGCTCGGCTTCTTTCGACGCCGATGCCGGCGACGCAGCACTCTCTCGCCCGCCAGCCACCGAGAAAAGGGTGCGCTCCGACCGGCCCCGCACCGCTCTTTCTTGGCTCATTCGAAATTACTGTCTTTCGCTCTGACATGCCTTACCTAGGGTTAGGTTAGTATGCTTGCACGTTTGTACTTTAACTTTTTTCGGCTCGGCTTCTTTCGACGCCGATGCCGGCGACGCAGCACTCTCTCGCCCGCCAGCCACCGAGAAAAGGGTGCGCTCCGACCGGCCCCGCACCGCTCTTTCTTGGCTCATTCGAAATTACTGTCTTTCGCTCTGACATGTCTTACCTAGGGTTAGGTTAGTATGCTTGCACGTTTGTACTTTAACTTTTTTCGGCTCGGCTTCTTTCGACGCCGATGCCGGCGACGCAGCACTCTCTCGCCCGCCAGCCACCGAGAAAAGGGTGCGCTCCGACCGGCCCCGCACCGCTCTTTCTTGGCTCATTCGAGTTTACTGTCTTTCGCTCTGACATGCCTTACCTAGGGTTAGGTTAGTATGCTTGCACGTTTGTACTTTAACTTTTTTTGGCTCGGCTTCTTTCGACGCCGATGCCGGCGACGCAGCACTCTCTCGCCCGCCAGCCACCGAGAAAAGGGTGCGCTCCGACCGGCCCCGCACCGCTCTTTCTTGGCTCATTCGAAATTACTGTCTTTCGCTCTGACATGCCTTACCTAGGGTTAGGTTAGTATGCTTGCACGTTTGTACTTTAACTTTTTTCGGCTCGGCTTCTTTCGACGCCGATGCCGGCGACGCAGCACTCTCTCGCCCGCCAGCCACCGAGAAAAGGGTGCGCTCCGACCGGCCCCGCACCGCTCTTTCTTGGCTCATTCGAAATTACTGTCTTTCGCTCTGACATGCCTTACCTAGGGTTAGGCTAGTATGCTTGCACGTTTGTACTTTAACTTTTTTTCGGCTCGGCTTCTTTCGACGCCGATGCCGGCGACGCAGCACTCTCTCGCCCGCCAGCCACCGAGAAAAGGGTGCGCTCCGACCGGCCCCGCACCGCTCTTTCTTGGCTCATTCGAAATTACTGTCTTTCGCTCTGACATGCCTTACCTAGGGTTAGGCTAGTATGCTTGCACGTTTGTACTTTAACTTTTTTCGGCTCGGCTTCTTTCGACGCCGATGCCGGCGACGCAGCACTCTCTCGCCCGCCAGCCACCGGGAAAAGGGTGCGCTCCGACCGGCCCCGCACCGCTCTTTCTTGGCTCATTCGAAATTACTGTCTTTCGCTCTGACATGTCTTACCTAGGGTTAGGTTAGTATGCTTGCACGTTTGTACTTTAACTTTTTTCGGCTCGGCTTCTTTCGACGCCGATGCCGGCGACGCAGCACTCTCTCGCCCGCCAGCCACCGAGAAAAGGGTGCGCTCCGACCGGCCCCGCACCGCTCTTTCTTGGCTCATTCGAGTTTACTGTCTTTCGCTCTGACATGCCTTACCTAGGGTTAGGTTAGTATGCTTGCACGTTTGTACTTTAACTTTTTTTGGCTCGGCTTCTTTCGACGCCGATGCCGGCGACGCAGCACTCTCTCGCCCGCCAGCCACCGAGAAAAGGGTGCGCTCCGACCGGCCCCGCACCGCTCTTTCTTGGCTCATTCGAAATTACTGTCTTTCGCTCTGACATGCCTTACCTAGGGTTAGGTTAGTATGCTTGCACGTTTGTACTTTAACTTTTTTTCGGCTCGGCTTCTTTCGACGCCGATGCCGGCGACGCAGCACTCTCTCGCCCGCCAGCCACCGGGAAAAGGGTGCGCTCCGACCGGCCCCGCACCGCTCTTTCTTGGCTCATTCGAAATTACTGTCTTTCGCTCTGACATGTCTTACCTAGGGTTAGGTTAGTATGCTTGCACGTTTGTACTTTAACTTTTTTCGGCTCGGCTTCTTTCGACGCCGATGCCGGCGACGCAGCACTCTCTCGCCCGCCAGCCACCGAGAAAAGGGTGCGCTCCGACCGGCCCCGCACCGCTCTTTCTTGGCTCATTCGAGTTTACTGTCTTTCGCTCTGACATGCCTTACCTAGGGTTAGGTTAGTATGCTTGCACGTTTGTACTTTAACTTTTTTTGGCTCGGCTTCTTTCGACGCCGATGCCGGCGACGCAGCACTCTCTCGCCCGCCAGCCACCGAGAAAAGGGTGCGCTCCGACCGGCCCCGCACCGCTCTTTCTTGGCTCATTCGAAATTACTGTCTTTCGCTCTGACATGCCTTACCTAGGGTTAGGCTAGTATGCTTGCACGTTTGTACTTTAACTTTTTTTCGGCTCGGCTTCTTTCGACGCCGATGCCGGCGACGCAGCACTCTCTCGCCCGCCAGCCACCGAGAAAAGGGTGCGCTCCGACCGGCCCCGCACCGCTCTTTCTTGGCTCATTCGAAATTACTGTCTTTCGCTCTGACATGCCTTACCTAGGGTTAGGCTAGTATGCTTGCACGTTTGTACTTTAACTTTTTTCGGCTCGGCTTCTTTCGACGCCGATGCCGGCGACGCAGCACTCTCTCGCCCGCCAGCCACCGGGAAAAGGGTGCGCTCCGACCGGCCCCGCACCGCTCTTTCTTGGCTCATTCGAAATTACTGTCTTTCGCTCTGACATGTCTTACCTAGGGTTAGGTTAGTATGCTTGCACGTTTGTACTTTAACTTTTTTCGGCTCGGCTTCTTTCGACGCCGATGCCGGCGACGCAGCACTCTCTCGCCCGCCAGCCACCGAGAAAAGGGTGCGCTCCGACCGGCCCCGCACCGCTCTTTCTTGGCTCATTCGAGTTTACTGTCTTTCGCTCTGACATGCCTTACCTAGGGTTAGGTTAGTATGCTTGCACGTTTGTACTTTAACTTTTTTTGGCTCGGCTTCTTTCGACGCCGATGCCGGCGACGCAGCACTCTCTCGCCCGCCAGCCACCGAGAAAAGGGTGCGCTCCGACCGGCCCCGCACCGCTCTTTCTTGGCTCATTCGAAATTACTGTCTTTCGCTCTGACATGCCTTACCTAGGGTTAGGTTAGTATGCTTGCACGTTTGTACTTTAACTTTTTTCGGCTCGGCTTCTTTCGACGCCGATGCCGGCGACGCAGCACTCTCTCGCCCGCCAGCCACCGAGAAAAGGGTGCGCTCCGACCGGCCCCGCACCGCTCTTTCTTGGCTCATTCGAAATTACTGTCTTTCGCTCTGACATGCCTTACCTAGGGTTAGGTTAGTATGCTTGCACGTTTGTACTTTAACTTTTTTCGGCTCGGCTTCTTTCGACGCCGATGCCGGCGACGCAGCACTCTCTCGCCCGCCAGCCACCGAGAAAAGGGTGCGCTCCGACCGGCCCCGCACCGCTCTTTCATGGCTCATTCGAGTTTACTGTCTTTCGCTCTGACATGCCTTACCTAGGGTTAGGTTAGTATGCTTGCACGTTTGTACTTTAACTTTTTTTGGCTCGGCTTCTTTCGACGCCGATGCCGGCGACGCAGCACTCTCTCGCCCGCCAGCCACCGAGAAAAGGGTGCGCTCCGACCGGCCCCGCACCGCTCTTTCTTGGCTCATTCGAAATTACTGTCTTTCGCTCTGACATGCCTTACCTAGGGTTAGGTTAGTATGCTTGCACCTTTGTACTTTAACTTTTTTCGGCTCGGCTTCTTTCGACGCCGATGCCGGCGACGCAGCACTCTCTAGCCCGCCAGCCACCGAGAAAAGGGTGCGCTCCGACCGGCCCCGCACCGCTCTTTCTTGGCTCATTCGAAATTACTGTCTTTCGCTCTGACATGCCTTACCTAGGGTTAGGTTAGTATGCTTGCACGTTTGTACTTTAACTTTTTTCGGCTCGGCTTCTTTCGACGCCGATGCCGGCGACGCAGCACTCTCTCGCCCGCCAGCCACCGAGAAAAGGGTGCGCTCCGACCGGCCCCGCACCGCTCTTTCTTGGCTCATTCGAAATTACTGTCTTTCGCTCTGACATGCCTTACCTAGGGTTAGGTTAGTATGCTTGCACGTTTGTACTTTAACTTTTTTCGGCTCGGCTTCTTTCGACGCCGATGCCGGCGACGCAGCACTCTCTCGCCCGCCAGCCACCGAGAAAAGGGTGCGCTCCGACCGGCCCCGCACCGCTCTTTCTTGGCTCATTCGAAATTACTGTCTTTCGCTCTGACATGCCTTACCTAGGGTTAGGTTAGTATGCTTGCACGTTTGTACTTTAACTTTTTTCGGCTCGGCTTCTTTCGACGCCGATGCCGGCGACGCAGCACTCTCTCGCCCGCCAGCCACCGAGAAAAGGGTGCGCTCCGACCGGCCCCGCACCGCTCTTTCATGGCTCATTCGAGTTTACTGTCTTTCGCTCTGACATGCCTTACCTAGGGTTAGGTTAGTATGCTTGCACGTTTGTACTTCAACTTTTTTTGGCTCGGCTTCTTTCGACGCCGATGCCGGCGACGCAGCACTCTCTCGCCCGCCAGCCACCGAGAAAAGGGTGCGCTCCGACCGGCCCCGCACCGCTCTTTCTTGGCTCATTCGAAATTACTGTCTTTCGCTCTGACATGTCTTACCTAGGGTTAGGTTAGTATGCTTGCACGTTTGTACTTTAACTTTTTTCGGCTCGGCTTCTTTCGACGCCGATGCCGGCGACGCAGCACTCTCTCGCCCGCCAGCCACCGAGAAAAGGGTGCGCTCCGACCGGCCCCGCACCGCTCTTTCTTGGCTCATTCGAGTTTACTGTCTTTCGCTCTGACATGCCTTACCTAGGGTTAGGTTAGTATGCTTGCACGTTTGTACTTTAACTTTTTTTGGCTCGGCTTCTTTCGACGCCGATGCCGGCGACGCAGCACTCTCTCGCCCGCCAGCCACCGAGAAAAGGGTGCGCTCCGACCGGCCCCGCACCGCTCTTTCTTGGCTCATTCGAAATTACTGTCTTTCGCTCTGACATGCCTTACCTAGGGTTAGGTTAGTATGCTTGCACGTTTGTACTTTAACTTTTTTCGGCTCGGCTTCTTTCGACGCCGATGCCGGCGACGCAGCACTCTCTCGCCCTCCAGCCACCGAGAAAAGGGTGCGCTCCGACCGGCCCCGCACCGCTCTTTCTTGGCTCATTCGAAATTACTGTCTTTCGCTCTGACATGCCTTACCTAGGGTTAGGTTAGTATGCTTGCACGTTTGTACTTTAACTTTTTTCGGCTCGGCTTCTTTCGACGCCGATGCCGGCGACGCAGCACTCTCTCGCCCGCCAGCCACCGAGAAAAGGGTGCGCTCCGACCGGCCCCGCACCGCTCTTTCATGGCTCATTCGAGTTTACTGTCTTTCGCTCTGACATGCCTTACCTAGGGTTAGGTTAGTATGCTTGCACGTTTGTACTTTAACTTTTTTTGGCTCGGCTTCTTTCGACGCCGATGCCGGCGACGCAGCACTCTCTCGCCCGCCAGCCACCGAGAAAAGGGTGCGCTCCGACCGGCCCCGCACCGCTCTTTCTTGGCTCATTCGAAATTACTGTCTTTCGCTCTGACATGCCTTACCTAGGGTTAGGTTAGTATGCTTGCACGTTTGTACTTTAACTTTTTTCGGCTCGGCTTCTTTCGACGCCGATGCCGGCGACGCAGCACTCTCTAGCCCGCCAGCCACCGAGAAAAGGGTGCGCTCCGACCGGCCCCGCACCGCTCTTTCTTGGCTCATTCGAAATTACTGTCTTTCGCTCTGACATGCCTTACCTAGGGTTAGGTTAGTATGCTTGCACGTTTGTACTTTAACTTTTTTCGGCTCGGCTTCTTTCGACGCCGATGCCGGCGACGCAGCACTCTCTCGCCCGCCAGCCACCGAGAAAAGGGTGCGCTCCGACCGGCCCCGCACCGCTCTTTCTTGGCTCATTCGAAATTACTGTCTTTCGCTCTGACATGCCTTACCTAGGGTTAGGTTAGTATGCTTGCACGTTTGTACTTTAACTTTTTTCGGCTCGGCTTCTTTCGACGCCGATGCCGGCGACGCAGCACTCTCTCGCCCGCCAGCCACCGAGAAAAGGGTGCGCTCCGACCGGCCCCGCACCGCTCTTTCATGGCTCATTCGAGTTTACTGTCTTTCGCTCTGACATGCCTTACCTAGGGTTAGGTTAGTATGCTTGCACGTTTGTACTTCAACTTTTTTTGGCTCGGCTTCTTTCGACGCCGATGCCGGCGACGCAGCACTCTCTCGCCCGCCAGCCACCGAGAAAAGGGTGCGCTCCGACCGGCCCCGCACCGCTCTTTCTTGGCTCATTCGAAATTACTGTCTTTCGCTCTGACATGCCTTACCTAGGGTTAGGTTAGTATGCTTGCACGTTTGTACTTTAACTTTTTTCGGCTCGGCTTCTTTCGACGCCGATGCCGGCGACGCAGCACTCTCTAGCCCGCCAGCCACCGAGAAAAGGGTGCGCTCCGACCGGCCCCGCACCGCTCTTTCTTGGCTCATTCGAAATTACTGTCTTTCGCTCTGACATGCCTTACCTAGGGTTAGGTTAGTATGCTTGCACGTTTGTACTTTAACTTTTTTTGGCTCGGCTTCTTTCGACGCCGATGCCGGCGACGCAGCACTCTCTCGCCCGCCAGCCACCGAGAAAAGGGTGCGCTCCGACCGGCCCCGCACCGCTCTTTCTTGGCTCATTCGAAATTACTGTCTTTCGCTCTGACATGCCTTACCTAGGGTTAGGTTAGTATGCTTGCACGTTTGTACTTTAACTTTTTTCGGCTCGGCTTCTTTCGACGCCGATGCCGGCGACGCAGCACTCTCTCGCCCGCCAGCCACCGAGAAAAGGGTGCGCTCCGACCGGCCCCGCACCGCTCTTTCTTGGCTCATTCGAAATTACTGTCTTTCGCTCTGACATGCCTTACCTAGGGTTAGGTTAGTATGCTTGCACGTTTGTACTTTAACTTTTTTCGGCTCGGCTTCTTTCGACGCCGATGCCGGCGACGCAGCACTCTCTCGCCCGCCAGCCACCGAGAAAAGGGTGCGCTCCGACCGGCCCCGCACCGCTCTTTCATGGCTCATTCGAGTTTACTGTCTTTCGCTCTGACATGCCTTACCTAGGGTTAGGTTAGTATGCTTGCACGTTTGTACTTTAACTTTTTTTGGCTCGGCTTCTTTCGACGCCGATGCCGGCGACGCAGCACTCTCTCGCCCGCCAGCCACCGAGAAAAGGGTGCGCTCCGACCGGCCCCGCACCGCTCTTTCTTGGCTCATTCGAAATTACTGTCTTTCGCTCTGACATGCCTTACCTAGGGTTAGGTTAGTATGCTTGCACGTTTGTACTTTAACTTTTTTCGGCTCGGCTTCTTTCGACGCCGATGCCGGCGACGCAGCACTCTCTAGCCCGCCAGCCACCGAGAAAAGGGTGCGCTCCGACCGGCCCCGCACCGCTCTTTCTTGGCTCATTCGAAATTACTGTCTTTCGCTCTGACATGCCTTACCTAGGGTTAGGTTAGTATGCTTGCACGTTTGTACTTTAACTTTTTTCGGCTCGGCTTCTTTCGACGCCGATGCCGGCGACGCAGCACTCTCTCGCCCGCCAGCCACCGAGAAAAGGGTGCGCTCCGACCGGCCCCGCACCGCTCTTTCTTGGCTCATTCGAAATTACTGTCTTTCGCTCTGACATGCCTTACCTAGGGTTAGGTTAGTATGCTTGCACGTTTGTACTTTAACTTTTTTCGGCTCGGCTTCTTTCGACGCCGATGCCGGCGACGCAGCACTCTCTCGCCCGCCAGCCACCGAGAAAAGGGTGCGCTCCGACCGGCCCCGCACCGCTCTTTCATGGCTCATTCGAGTTTACTGTCTTTCGCTCTGACATGCCTTACCTAGGGTTAGGTTAGTATGCTTGCACGTTTGTACTTTAACTTTTTTTGGCTCGGCTTCTTTCGACGCCGATGCCGGCGACGCAGCACTCTCTCGCCCGCCAGCCACCGAGAAAAGGGTGCGCTCCGACCGGCCCCGCACCGCTCTTTCTTGGCTCATTCGAAATTACTGTCTTTCGCTCTGACATGCCTTACCTAGGGTTAGGCTAGTATGCTTGCACGTTTGTACTTTAACTTTTTTTCGGCTCGGCTTCTTTCGACGCCGATGCCGGCGACGCAGCACTCTCTCGCCCGCCAGCCACCGAGAAAAGGGTGCGCTCCGACCGGCCCCGCACCGCTCTTTCTTGGCTCATTCGAAATTACTGTCTTTCGCTCTGACATGCCTTACCTAGGGTTAGGCTAGTATGCTTGCACGTTTGTACTTTAACTTTTTTCGGCTCGGCTTCTTTCGACGCCGATGCCGGCGACGCAGCACTCTCTCGCCCGCCAGCCACCGGGAAAAGGGTGCGCTCCGACCGGCCCCGCACTGCTCTTTCTTGGCTCATTCGAAATTACTGTCTTTCGCTCTGACATGTCTTACCTAGGGTTAGGTTAGTATGCTTGCACGTTTGTACTTTAACTTTTTTCGGCTCGGCTTCTTTCGACGCCGATGCCGGCGACGCAGCACTCTCTCGCCCGCCAGCCACCGAGAAAAGGGTGCGCTCCGACCGGCCCCGCACCGCTCTTTCTTGGCTCATTCGAGTTTACTGTCTTTCGCTCTGACATGCCTTACCTAGGGTTAGGTTAGTATGCTTGCACGTTTGTACTTTAACTTTTTTTGGCTCGGCTTCTTTCGACGCCGATGCCGGCGACGCAGCACTCTCTCGCCCGCCAGCCACCGAGAA
>NC_135263.1:7660802-7665802 GCF_964204865.1 Styela clava
CCACCGAAGCGGCAGCCCGCCGAACACCGGCACTGCGTACAGTGCAGGCGAACGACAAGCCAGCCGAACGGCGACGGCAGCGGCGCCTTAAGCGTCCGCGAACCGAGACGGCGCGCCCCCGCACCCAACTGAAAGCGAGCCGGCGACCTGACGGGCCCTCCCGTTTGCCTCTCAACGGTTTCACGTACTCTTGAACTCTCTCTTCAAAGTGCTTTTCAACTTTCCCTCACGGTACTTGTCCGCTATCGGTCTCGCGACCGTATTTAGTCTTAGGTGGAGTTTACCACCCGCTTTGGGCTGCATTCCCAAACAACCCGACTCCGAGAAGACCCGAAGCGGCCAAGGCAAGCGCCCCTATGGGCCTAACACCCGCCGTGGGACGAGGCCTCGATCAGAAGGACACCGGCGCTCGCCGTCAGCCGCACTGGGACTTCCGTACGTCACAACTCGGCGCGCTCGAAAAGCGCGCAGATTCGACGCTGGACTCTTCCCGGTTCACTCGCCGTTACTCAGGGAATCCCTGTTGGTTTCTTTTCCTCCGCTTAATAATATGCTTAAATTCAGCGGGTGCTCTCGCCTGAACTCAGGTCGTATGTGTCAAGCGGGCCGCTTCTTACACGGCCCGCTGGCATCGCAAGTCGTCGCCGCCGGCGCCGACCGAGCGCGTACCGTCGCCGCCTTGGCCCACGGTCGGTCTTGATCTCGTGACCGGACCGACCGACCTGGACCCGCCCCTCGAACGTAGTTGAACACGTCGAGGGGCCGGCGGTGTACGGGACACGCGGTCGCGCCGAGAAAGCTCGGCGACCGCTTCAACTTGGGGCGACGCCCGGCCGTCTTCGCAGAGGCCAGGCGACGGCCCTCGGGTGAGGACGAACGCGACCCTGAGGCAGACGCGGTCCCGGGATTGACCCGAGACCGCAATTCGCGTTCAGAAGGTCGACGTTCAATGTGTTCTGCAATTCACATTACTTCTCTCACTTGGCTGCGTCCTTCATCGACTCGCGAGCCGAGTGATCCACCGTTAAGAGTCGTCCTCGACGTTTCGCCCGGCGCCGAAGCGCGCGGACGTCACACTGTGGGATCGACCACAAAACCACCACCGACAACAACTGCACAAAAACACCAACAAACGGCGCCGAGCGACCGCCGGGCTGGGCCGGCGGCACATCGAGCGCGGTGCCCAGAAGCCACCATCGCACTCGGCTGCCTTGCTATGCCAACGTGTTACGCGTGTCGCACGGGGCGGAACCCCGATTGACGGCCGCCCTCTCGGCGGCACCCAAAGACAATTCAGTGCGCGGTCGGCCGGGGCCTACCACCACCTTCGGTAATGATCCTTCCGCAGGTTCACCTACGGAAACCTTGTTACGACTTTTACTTCCTCTAAATGATCAAGTTTGATCGTCTTCTCGACACGCCGACGCGGCCGTTGCCAGCCGCGACGGGGCCGATCCAAGGATCTCACTAAACCATTCAATCGGTAGTAGCGACGGGCGGTGTGTACAAAGGGCAGGGACGTAATCAACGCAAGTTGATGACTTGCGCTTACTGGGAATTCCTCGTTCAAGGGAAACAATTGCAAGTCCCTATCCCAATCACGAATGAGGTTCAACGGGTTACCCGGACCTTTCGGCCTAGGTTAGACACTCGCTGCTTCACTCAGTGTAGCGCGCGTGCGGCCCCGGACATCTAAGGGCATCACAGACCTGTTATTGCTCAATCTCGTGTGGCTAAACGCCACTAGTCCCTCTAAGAAGTTAGACGCCGACCGAGAAGGTCGCGTAACTATTTAGCATGCCAGAGTCTCGTTCGTTATCGGAATTAACCAGACAAATCGCTCCACCAACTAAGAACGGCCATGCACCACCACCCACAGAATCAAGAAAGAGCTCTCAATCTGTCAATCCTACCTGTGTCCGGGCCGGGTGAGTTTCCCCGTGTTGAGTCAAATTAAGCCGCAGACTCCACTCCTGGTGGTGCCCTTCCGTCAATTCCTTTAAGTTTCAGCTTTGCAACCATACTTCCCCCGGAACCCAAAGACTTTGGTTTCCCGGAAGCTGCCGGAAAGGTCGTCATGGTAACGCCTCCCGATCGCTAGTTGGCATCGTTTATAGTCAGAACTAGGACGGTATCTGATCGTCTTCGAACCTCTGACTTTCGCTCTTGATTAAAGAAAACATTCTTGGCGAATGCTTTCGCAGTAGTTCGTCTTCCGCCGATCCAAGAATTTCACCTCTAACGGCAGAGTACGGACGCCCCCGTCTGTCCCTCTTAATCATTACCTCGTGCTCCGAAAACCAACAAAATAGAACCGAGGTCCTATTCCATTATTCCATGCAACACTATGCAGGCGAACAGCCTGCTTTGAACACTCTAATTTTTTCAAAGTAAACTTATCGGCCACCGCCGACACTCAGTCAAGAGCACCGACGGAGAACCGAAGGTGAGGCGAACGCAACCAGTGACACGCCTTGCGACGGACCGGCGGCGCTCGCCCAAAATCCAACTACGAGCTTTTCAACCGCAACAACTTTAGCATACACTGTTGGAGCTGGAATTACCGCGGCTGCTGGCACCAGACTTGCCCTCCAATGGATACTCGTTAAGAGTTTTAGGATGTACTCATTCCAATTACAGGGCCTCGTTAGAGTCCTGTATTGTTATTTTTCGTCACTACCTCCCCGTGTCGGGAATGGGTAATTTGCGCGCCTGCTGCCTTCCTTGGATGTGGTAGCCGTTTCTCAGGCTCCCTCTCCGGAATCGAACCCTGATTCCCCGTTACCCGTTATCACAAAGGTAGGCACGTAGCGTACCTTCGACAGTTGATAGGGCAGACACTTGAATGATACGTCGTCGGTGCAGAGACCGTACGATCCGCGTGGTTATCCAGAGTCATCAAACGTCACAGGACGAACCCGGTCGGTTTTGATCTGATAAAAGCGCGCCTCCCGAAGTCGGCGCTTAATGCATGTATTAGCTCTAGAATTACCACAGTTATCCACTTCGCTTACGAGACCAAATAAACCAAGACTGATTTAATGAGCCATTCGCAGTTTCGCTTTACGAGAACTCGTACTTGCACCTGCATGGCTTAATCTTTGAGACAAGCATATCACTACTGGCAGGATCAACCAGATAGCTGCGACAGCTGCGCTCGGCCCTTGCTGGGCCGCCCGGCGCGTGCTCGTCGCATTCGTTTAAGACCGAGGCGATCGCCTGCGGCCGTACTCAGCTTCGACAGTCGCTGGCCGCGACGTCCACGCTCTCGCCGGCAGTGCCAGGCGGAGCGATTTGCGTTTTTTCTTTGCTCGCCCTCTCTCGGGCTCGATCCATTCAGTTTCGCACAAACAAGAGCTCTGCCGGCCGCCTGCAGCGGTGCCTAAAACCCGGGCATAACAATGCGACCGTTCTGCTAGGCCGACAAGCGCTCAAGCCAGACGCTCGATCGAACGCCCCCTACATATTAGTCGAGACAACGGCTCGCTCATTAGCATCGCGTTTGTACTTTAACTTTTTTTGGCTCGGCTTCTTTCGACGCCGATGCCGGCGACGCAGCACTCTCTCGCCCGCCAGCCACCGAGAAAAGGGTGCGCTCCGACCGGCCCCGCACCGCTCTTTCTTGGCTCATTCGAAATTACTGTCTTTCGCTCTGACATGCCTTACCTAGGGTTAGGTTAGTATGCTTGCACGTTTGTACTTTAACTTTTTTCGGCTCGGCTTCTTTCGACGCCGATGCCGGCGACGCAGCACTCTCTCGCCCGCCAGCCACCGAGAAAAGGGTGCGCTCCGACCAGCCCCGCACCGCTCTTTCTTGGCTCATTCGAAATTACTGTCTTTCGCTCTGACATGTCTTACCTAGGGTTAGGTTAGTATGCTTGCACGTTTGTACTTTAACTTTTTTCGGCTCGGCTTCTTTCGACGCCGATGCCGGCGACGCAGCACTCTCTCGCCCGCCAGCCACCGAGAAAAGGGTGCGCTCCGACCGGCCCCGCACCGCTCTTTCTTGGCTCATTCGAGTTTACTGTCTTTCGCTCTGACATGCCTTACCTAGGGTTAGGTTAGTATGCTTGCACGTTTGTACTTTAACTTTTTTTGGCTCGGCTTCTTTCGACGCCGATGCCGGCGACGCAGCACTCTCTCGCCCGCCAGCCACCGAGAAAAGGGTGCGCTCCGACCGGCCCCGCACCGCTCTTTCTTGGCTCATTCGAAATTACTGTCTTTCGCTCTGACATGCCTTACCTAGGGTTAGGTTAGTATGCTTGCACGTTTGTACTTTAACTTTTTTCGGCTCGGCTTCTTTCGACGCCGATGCCGGCGACGCAGCACTCTCTCGCCCGCCAGCCACCGAGAAAAGGGTGCGCTCCGACCGGCCCCGCACCGCTCTTTCTTGGCTCATTCGAAATTACTGTCTTTCGCTCTGACATGCCTTACCTAGGGTTAGGCTAGTATGCTTGCACGTTTGTACTTTAACTTTTTTTCGGCTCGGCTTCTTTCGACGCCGATGCCGGCGACGCAGCACTCTCTCGCCCGCCAGCCACCGAGAAAAGGGTGCGCTCCGACCGGCCCCGCACCGCTCTTTCTTGGCTCATTCGAAATTACTGTCTTTCGCTCTGACATGCCTTACCTAGGGTTAGGCTAGTATGCTTGCACGTTTGTACTTTAACTTTTTTCGGCTCGGCTTCTTTCGACGCCGATGCCGGCGACGCAGCACTCTCTCGCCCGCCAGCCACCGGGAAAAGGGTGCGCTCCGACCGGCCCCGCACCGCTCTTTCTTGGCTCATTCGAAATTACTGTCTTTCGCTCTGACATGTCTTACCTAGGGTTAGGTTAGTATGCTTGCACGTTTGTACTTTAACTTTTTTCGGCTCGGCTTCTTTCGACGCCGATGCCGGCGACGCAGCACTCTCTCGCCCGCCAGCCACCGAGAAAAGGGTGCGCTCCGACCGGCCCCGCACCGCTCTTTCTTGGCTCATTCGAGTTTACTGTCTTTCGCTCTG
>NC_135263.1:7673302-7680802 GCF_964204865.1 Styela clava
CGTTATCGGAATTAACCAGACAAATCGCTCCACCAACTAAGAACGGCCATGCACCACCACCCACAGAATCAAGAAAGAGCTCTCAATCTGTCAATCCTACCTGTGTCCGGGCCGGGTGAGTTTCCCCGTGTTGAGTCAAATTAAGCCGCAGGCTCCACTCCTGGTGGTGCCCTTCCGTCAATTCCTTTAAGTTTCAGCTTTGCAACCATACTTCCCCCGGAACCCAAAGACTTTGGTTTCCCGGAAGCTGCCGGAAAGGTCGTCATGGTAACGCCTCCCGATCGCTAGTTGGCATCGTTTATAGTCAGAACTAGGACGGTATCTGATCGTCTTCGAACCTCTGACTTTCGCTCTTGATTAAAGAAAACATTCTTGGCGAATGCTTTCGCAGTAGTTCGTCTTCCGCCGATCCAAGAATTTCACCTCTAACGGCAGAGTACGGACGCCCCCGTCTGTCCCTCTTAATCATTACCTCGTGCTCCGAAAACCAACAAAATAGAACCGAGGTCCTATTCCATTATTCCATGCAACACTATGCAGGCGAACAGCCTGCTTTGAACACTCTAATTTTTTCAAAGTAAACTTATCGGCCACCGCCGACACTCAGTCAAGAGCACCGACGGAGAACCGAAGGTGAGGCGAACGCAACCAGTGACACGCCTTGCGACGGACCGGCGGCGCTCGCCCAAAATCCAACTACGAGCTTTTCAACCGCAACAACTTTAGCATACACTGTTGGAGCTGGAATTACCGCGGCTGCTGGCACCAGACTTGCCCTCCAATGGATACTCGTTAAGAGTTTTAGGATGTACTCATTCCAATTACAGGGCCTCGTTAGAGTCCTGTATTGTTATTTTTCGTCACTACCTCCCCGTGTCGGGAATGGGTAATTTGCGCGCCTGCTGCCTTCCTTGGATGTGGTAGCCGTTTCTCAGGCTCCCTCTCCGGAATCGAACCCTGATTCCCCGTTACCCGTTATCACAAAGGTAGGCACGTAGCGTACCTTCGACAGTTGATAGGGCAGACACTTGAATGATACGTCGTCGGTGCAGAGACCGTACGATCCGCGTGGTTATCCAGAGTCATCAAACGTCACAGGACGAACCCGGTCGGTTTTGATCTGATAAAAGCGCGCCTCCCGAAGTCGGCGCTTAATGCATGTATTAGCTCTAGAATTACCACAGTTATCCACTTCGCTTACGAGACCAAATAAACCAAGACTGATTTAATGAGCCATTCGCAGTTTCGCTTTACGAGAACTCGTACTTGCACCTGCATGGCTTAATCTTTGAGACAAGCATATCACTACTGGCAGGATCAACCAGATAGCTGCGACAGCTGCGCTCGGCCCTTGCTGGGCCGCCCGGCGCGTGCTCGTCGCATTCGTTTAAGACCGAGGCGATCGCCTGCGGCCGTACTCAGCTTCGACAGTCGCTGGCCGCGACGTCCACGCTCTCGCCGGCAGTGCCAGGCGGAGCGATTTGCGTTTTTTCTTTGCTCGCCCTCTCTCGGGCTCGATCCATTCAGTTTCGCACAAACAAGAGCTCTGCCGGCCGCCTGCAGCGGTGCCTAAAACCCGGGCATAACAATGCGACCGTTCTGCTAGGCCGACAAGCGCTCAAGCCAGACGCTCGATCGAACGCCCCCTACATATTAGTCGAGACAACGGCTCGCTCATTAGCATCGCGTTTGTACTTTAACTTTTTTTGGCTCGGCTTCTTTCGACGCCGATGCCGGCGACGCAGCACTCTCTCGCCCGCCAGCCACCGAGAAAAGGGTGCGCTCCGACCGGCCCCGCACCGCTCTTTCTTGGCTCATTCGAAATTACTGTCTTTCGCTCTGACATGCCTTACCTAGGGTTAGGTTAGTATGCTTGCACGTTTGTACTTTAACTTTTTTCGGCTCGGCTTCTTTCGACGCCGATGCCGGCGACGCAGCACTCTCTCGCCCGCCAGCCACCGAGAAAAGGGTGCGCTCCGACCGGCCCCGCACCGCTCTTTCTTGGCTCATTCGAAATTACTGTCTTTCGCTCTGACATGTCTTACCTAGGGTTAGGTTAGTATGCTTGCACGTTTGTACTTTAACTTTTTTCGGCTCGGCTTCTTTCGACGCCGATGCCGGCGACGCAGCACTCTCTCGCCCGCCAGCCACCGAGAAAAGGGTGCGCTCCGACCGGCCCCGCACCGCTCTTTCTTGGCTCATTCGAGTTTACTGTCTTTCGCTCTGACATGCCTTACCTAGGGTTAGGTTAGTATGCTTGCACGTTTGTACTTTAACTTTTTTTGGCTCGGCTTCTTTCGACGCCGATGCCGGCGACGCAGCACTCTCTCGCCCGCCAGCCACCGAGAAAAGGGTGCGCTCCGACCGGCCCCGCACCGCTCTTTCTTGGCTCATTCGAAATTACTGTCTTTCGCTCTGACATGCCTTACCTAGGGTTAGGTTAGTATGCTTGCACGTTTGTACTTTAACTTTTTTCGGCTCGGCTTCTTTCGACGCCGATGCCGGCGACGCAGCACTCTCTCGCCCGCCAGCCACCGAGAAAAGGGTGCGCTCCGACCGGCCCCGCACCGCTCTTTCTTGGCTCATTCGAAATTACTGTCTTTCGCTCTGACATGCCTTACCTAGGGTTAGGCTAGTATGCTTGCACGTTTGTACTTTAACTTTTTTTCGGCTCGGCTTCTTTCGACGCCGATGCCGGCGACGCAGCACTCTCTCGCCCGCCAGCCACCGAGAAAAGGGTGCGCTCCGACCGGCCCCGCACCGCTCTTTCTTGGCTCATTCGAAATTACTGTCTTTCGCTCTGACATGCCTTACCTAGGGTTAGGCTAGTATGCTTGCACGTTTGTACTTTAACTTTTTTCGGCTCGGCTTCTTTCGACGCCGATGCCGGCGACGCAGCACTCTCTCGCCCGCCAGCCACCGGGAAAAGGGTGCGCTCCGACCGGCCCCGCACCGCTCTTTCTTGGCTCATTCGAAATTACTGTCTTTCGCTCTGACATGTCTTACCTAGGGTTAGGTTAGTATGCTTGCACGTTTGTACTTTAACTTTTTTCGGCTCGGCTTCTTTCGACGCCGATGCCGGCGACGCAGCACTCTCTCGCCCGCCAGCCACCGAGAAAAGGGTGCGCTCCGACCGGCCTCGCACCGCTCTTTCTTGGCTCATTCGAGTTTACTGTCTTTCGCTCTGACATGCCTTACCTAGGGTTAGGTTAGTATGCTTGCACGTTTGTACTTTAACTTTTTTTGGCTCGGCTTCTTTCGACGCCGATGCCGGCGACGCAGCACTCTCTCGCCCGCCAGCCACCGAGAAAAGGGTGCGCTCCGACCGGCCCCGCACCGCTCTTTCTTGGCTCATTCGAAATTACTGTCTTTCGCTCTGACATGCCTTACCTAGGGTTAGGTTAGTATGCTTGCACGTTTGTACTTTAACTTTTTTCGGCTCGGCTTCTTTCGACGCCGATGCCGGCGACGCAGCACTCTCTCGCCCGCCAGCCACCGAGAAAAGGGTGCGCTCCGACCGGCCCCGCACCGCTCTTTCTTGGCTCATTCGAAATTACTGTCTTTCGCTCTGACATGCCTTACCTAGGGTTAGGTTAGTATGCTTGCACGTTTGTACTTTAACTTTTTTCGGCTCGGCTTCTTTCGACGCCGATGCCGGCGACGCAGCACTCTCTCGCCCGCCAGCCACCGAGAAAAGGGTGCGCTCCGACCGGCCCCGCACCGCTCTTTCATGGCTCATTCGAGTTTACTGTCTTTCGCTCTGACATGCCTTACCTAGGGTTAGGTTAGTATGCTTGCACGTTTGTACTTTAACTTTTTTTGGCTCGGCTTCTTTCGACGCCGATGCCGGCGACGCAGCACTCTCTCGCCCGCCAGCCACCGAGAAAAGGGTGCGCTCCGACCGGCCCCGCACCGCTCTTTCTTGGCTCATTCGAAATTACTGTCTTTCGCTCTGACATGCCTTACCTAGGGTTAGGTTAGTATGCTTGCACGTTTGTACTTTAACTTTTTTCGGCTCGGCTTCTTTCGACGCCGATGCCGGCGACGCAGCACTCTCTAGCCCGCCAGCCACCGAGAAAAGGGTGCGCTCCGACCGGCCCCGCACCGCTCTTTCTTGGCTCATTCGAAATTACTGTCTTTCGCTCTGACATGCCTTACCTAGGGTTAGGTTAGTATGCTTGCACGTTTGTACTTTAACTTTTTTTGGCTCGGCTTCTTTCGACGCCGATGCCGGCGACGCAGCACTCTCTCGCCCGCCAGCCACCGGGAAAAGGGTGCGCTCCGACCGGCCCCGCACCGCTCTTTCTTGGCTCATTCGAAATTACTGTCTTTCGCTCTGACATGTCTTACCTAGGGTTAGGTTAGTATGCTTGCACGTTTGTACTTTAACTTTTTTCGGCTCGGCTTCTTTCGACGCCGATGCCGGCGACGCAGCACTCTCTCGCCCGCCAGCCACCGAGAAAAGGGTGCGCTCCGACCGGCCCCGCACCGCTCTTTCTTGGCTCATTCGAAATTACTGTCTTTCGCTCTGACATGCCTTACCTAGGGTTAGGTTAGTATGCTTGCACGTTTGTACTTTAACTTTTTTCGGCTCGGCTTCTTTCGACGCCGATGCCGGCGACGCAGCACTCTCTCGCCCGCCAGCCACCGAGAAAAGGGTGCGCTCCGACCGGCCCCGCACCGCTCTTTCATGGCTCATTCGAGTTTACTGTCTTTCGCTCTGACATGCCTTACCTAGGGTTAGGTTAGTATGCTTGCACGTTTGTACTTTAACTTTTTTTGGCTCGGCTTCTTTCGACGCCGATGCCGGCGACGCAGCACTCTCTCGCCCGCCAGCCACCGAGAAAAGGGTGCGCTCCGACCGGCCCCGCACCGCTCTTTCTTGGCTCATTCGAAATTACTGTCTTTCGCTCTGACATGCCTTACCTAGGGTTAGGTTAGTATGCTTGCACGTTTGTACTTTAACTTTTTTCGGCTCGGCTTCTTTCGACGCCGATGCCGGCGACGCAGCACTCTCTAGCCCGCCAGCCACCGAGAAAAGGGTGCGCTCCGACCGGCCCCGCACCGCTCTTTCTTGGCTCATTCGAAATTACTGTCTTTCGCTCTGACATGCCTTACCTAGGGTTAGGTTAGTATGCTTGCACGTTTGTACTTTAACTTTTTTCGGCTCGGCTTCTTTCGACGCCGATGCCGGCGACGCAGCACTCTCTCGCCCGCCAGCCACCGAGAAAAGGGTGCGCTCCGACCGGCCCCGCACCGCTCTTTCTTGGCTCATTCGAGTTTACTGTCTTTCGCTCTGACATGCCTTACCTAGGGTTAGGTTAGTATGCTTGCACGTTTGTACTTTAACTTTTTTTGGCTCGGCTTCTTTCGACGCCGATGCCGGCGACGCAGCACTCTCTCGCCCGCCAGCCACCGAGAAAAGGGTGCGCTCCGACCGGCCCCGCACCGCTCTTTCTTGGCTCATTCGAAATTACTGTCTTTCGCTCTGACATGCCTTACCTAGGGTTAGGTTAGTATGCTTGCACGTTTGTACTTTAACTTTTTTCGGCTCGGCTTCTTTCGACGCCGATGCCGGCGACGCAGCACTCTCTCGCCCGCCAGCCACCGAGAAAAGGGTGCGCTCCGACCGGCCCCGCACCGCTCTTTCTTGGCTCATTCGAAATTACTGTCTTTCGCTCTGACATGCCTTACCTAGGGTTAGGCTAGTATGCTTGCACGTTTGTACTTTAACTTTTTTTCGGCTCGGCTTCTTTCGACGCCGATGCCGGCGACGCAGCACTCTCTCGCCCGCCAGCCACCGAGAAAAGGGTGCGCTCCGACCGGCCCCGCACCGCTCTTTCTTGGCTCATTCGAAATTACTGTCTTTCGCTCTGACATGCCTTACCTAGGGTTAGGCTAGTATGCTTGCACGTTTGTACTTTAACTTTTTTCGGCTCGGCTTCTTTCGACGCCGATGCCGGCGACGCAGCACTCTCTCGCCCGCCAGCCACCGGGAAAAGGGTGCGCTCCGACCGGCCCCGCACCGCTCTTTCTTGGCTCATTCGAAATTACTGTCTTTCGCTCTGACATGTCTTACCTAGGGTTAGGTTAGTATGCTTGCACGTTTGTACTTTAACTTTTTTCGGCTCGGCTTCTTTCGACGCCGATGCCGGCGACGCAGCACTCTCTCGCCCGCCAGCCACCGAGAAAAGGGTGCGCTCCGACCGGCCCCGCACCGCTCTTTCTTGGCTCATTCGAGTTTACTGTCTTTCGCTCTGACATGCCTTACCTAGGGTTAGGTTAGTATGCTTGCACGTTTGTACTTTAACTTTTTTTGGCTCGGCTTCTTTCGACGCCGATGCCGGCGACGCAGCACTCTCTCGCCCGCCAGCCACCGAGAAAAGGGTGCGCTCCGACCGGCCCCGCACCGCTCTTTCTTGGCTCATTCGAAATTACTGTCTTTCGCTCTGACATGCCTTACCTAGGGTTAGGTTAGTATGCTTGCACGTTTGTACTTTAACTTTTTTCGGCTCGGCTTCTTTCGACGCCGATGCCGGCGACGCAGCACTCTCTCGCCCGCCAGCCACCGAGAAAAGGGTGCGCTCCGACCGGCCCCGCACCGCTCTTTCTTGGCTCATTCGAAATTACTGTCTTTCGCTCTGACATGCCTTACCTAGGGTTAGGTTAGTATGCTTGCACGTTTGTACTTTAACTTTTTTCGGCTCGGCTTCTTTCGACGCCGATGCCGGCGACGCAGCACTCTCTCGCCCGCCAGCCACCGAGAAAAGGGTGCGCTCCGACCGGCCCCGCACCGCTCTTTCATGGCTCATTCGAGTTTACTGTCTTTCGCTCTGACATGCCTTACCTAGGGTTAGGTTAGTATGCTTGCACGTTTGTACTTTAACTTTTTTTGGCTCGGCTTCTTTCGACGCCGATGCCGGCGACGCAGCACTCTCTCGCCCGCCAGCCACCGAGAAAAGGGTGCGCTCCGACCGGCCCCGCACCGCTCTTTCTTGGCTCATTCGAAATTACTGTCTTTCGCTCTGACATGCCTTACCTAGGGTTAGGTTAGTATGCTTGCACGTTTGTACTTTAACTTTTTTCGGCTCGGCTTCTTTCGACGCCGATGCCGGCGACGCAGCACTCTCTAGCCCGCCAGCCACCGAGAAAAGGGTGCGCTCCGACCGGCCCCGCACCGCTCTTTCTTGGCTCATTCGAAATTACTGTCTTTCGCTCTGACATGCCTTACCTAGGGTTAGGTTAGTATGCTTGCACGTTTGTACTTTAACTTTTTTCGGCTCGGCTTCTTTCGACGCCGATGCCGGCGACGCAGCACTCTCTCGCCCGCCAGCCACCGAGAAAAGGGTGCGCTCCGACCGGCCCCGCACCGCTCTTTCTTGGCTCATTCGAAATTACTGTCTTTCGCTCTGACATGCCTTACCTAGGGTTAGGTTAGTATGCTTGCACGTTTGTACTTTAACTTTTTTCGGCTCGGCTTCTTTCGACGCCGATGCCGGC
>NC_135263.1:7695802-7698302 GCF_964204865.1 Styela clava
TTCTCGGTGGCTGGCGGGCGAGAGAGTGCTGCGTCGCCGGCATCGGCGTCGAAAGAAGCCGAGCCGAAAAAAGTTAAAGTACAAACGTGCAAGCATACTAACCTAACCCTAGGTAAGGCATGTCAGAGCGAAAGACAGTAATTTCGAATGAGCCAAGAAAGAGCGGTGCGGGGCCGGTCGGAGCGCACCCTTTTCTCGGTGGCTGGCGGGCGAGAGAGTGCTGCGTCGCCGGCATCGGCGTCGAAAGAAGCCGAGCCGAAAAAAGTTAAAGTACAAACGTGCAAGCATACTAACCTAACCCTAGGTAAGGCATGTCAGAGCGAAAGACAGTAATTTCGAATGAGCCAAGAAAGAGCGGTGCGGGGCCGGTCGGAGCGCACCCTTTTCTCGGTGGCTGGCGGGCGAGAGAGTGCTGCGTCGCCGGCATCGGCGTCGAAAGAAGCCGAGCCGAAAAAAGTTAAAGTACAAACGTGCAAGCATACTAACCTAACCCTAGGTAAGGCATGTCAGAGCGAAAGACAGTAATTTCGAATGAGCCAAGAAAGAGCGGTGCGGGGCCGGTCGGAGCGCACCCTTTTCTCGGTGGCTGGCGGGCGAGAGAGTGCTGCGTCGCCGGCATCGGCGTCGAAAGAAGCCGAGCCGAAAAAAGTTAAAGTACAAACGTGCAAGCATACTAACCTAACCCTAGGTAAGGCATGTCAGAGCGAAAGACAGTAATTTCGAATGAGCCAAGAAAGAGCGGTGCGGGGCCGGTCGGAGCGCACCCTTTTCTCGGTGGCTGGCGGGCGAGAGAGTGCTGCGTCGCCGGCATCGGCGTCGAAAGAAGCCGAGCCGAAAAAAGTTAAAGTACAAACGTGCAAGCATACTAACCTAACCCTAGGTAAGGCATGTCAGAGCGAAAGACAGTAATTTCGAATGAGCCAAGAAAGAGCGGTGCGGGGCCGGTCGGAGCGCACCCTTTTCTCGGTGGCTGGCGGGCGAGAGAGTGCTGCGTCGCCGGCATCGGCGTCGAAAGAAGCCGAGCCGAAAAAAGTTAAAGTACAAACGTGCAAGCATACTAACCTAACCCTAGGTAAGGCATGTCAGAGCGAAAGACAGTAATTTCGAATGAGCCAAGAAAGAGCGGTGCGGGGCCGGTCGGAGCGCACCCTTTTCTCGGTGGCTGGCGGGCGAGAGAGTGCTGCGTCGCCGGCATCGGCGTCGAAAGAAGCCGAGCCGAAAAAAGTTAAAGTACAAACGTGCAAGCATACTAACCTAACCCTAGGTAAGGCATGTCAGAGCGAAAGACAGTAATTTCGAATGAGCCAAGAAAGAGCGGTGCGGGGCCGGTCGGAGCGCACCCTTTTCTCGGTGGCTGGCGGGCGAGAGAGTGCTGCGTCGCCGGCATCGGCGTCGAAAGAAGCCGAGCCAAAAAAAGTTAAAGTACAAACGCGATGCTAATGAGCGAGCCGTTGTCTCGACTAATATGTAGGGGGCGTTCGATCGAGCGTCTGGCTTGAGCGCTTGTCGGCCTAGCAGAACGGTCGCATTGTTATGCCCGGGTTTTAGGCACCGCTGCAGGCGGCCGGCAGAGCTCTTGTTTGTGCGAAACTGAATGGATCGAGCCCGAGAGAGGGCGAGCAAAGAAAAAACGCAAATCGCTCCGCCTGGCACTGCCGGCGAGAGCGTGGACGTCGCGGCCAGCGACTGTCGAAGCTGAGTACGGCCGCAGGCGATCGCCTCGGTCTTAAACGAATGCGACGAGCACGCGCCGGGCGGCCCAGCAAGGGCCGAGCGCAGCTGTCCCAGCTATCTGGTTGATCCTGCCAGTAGTGATATGCTTGTCTCAAAGATTAAGCCATGCAGGTGCAAGTACGAGTTCTCGTAAAGCGAAACTGCGAATGGCTCATTAAATCAGTCTTGGTTTATTTGGTCTCGTAAGCGAAGTGGATAACTGTGGTAATTCTAGAGCTAATACATGCATTAAGCGCCGACTTCGGGAGGCGCGCTTTTATCAGATCAAAACCGACCGGGTTCGTCCTGTGACGTTTGATGACTCTGGATAACCACGCGGATCGTACGGTCTCTGCACCGACGACGTATCATTCAAGTGTCTGCCCTATCAACTGTCGAAGGTACGCTACGTGCCTACCTTTGTGATAACGGGTAACGGGGAATCAGGGTTCGATTCCGGAGAGGGAGCCTGAGAAACGGCTACCACATCCAAGGAAGGCAGCAGGCGCGCAAATTACCCATTCCCGACACGGGGAGGTAGTGACGAAAAATAACAATACAGGACTCTAACGAGGCCCTGTAATTGGAATGAGTACATCCTAAAACTCTTAACGAGTATCCATTGGAGGGCAAGTCTGGTGCCAGCAGCCGCGGTAATTCCAGCTCCAACAGTGTATGCTAAAGTTGTTGCGGTTGAAAAGCTCGTAGTTGGATTTTGGGCGAGCGCCGCCGGTCCGTCGCAAGGCGTGTCACTGGTTGCGTTCGCCTCACCTTCGGTTCTCCGTCG
>NC_135263.1:7705802-7708302 GCF_964204865.1 Styela clava
AAACGTGCAAGCATACTAACCTAACCCTAGGTAAGGCATGTCAGAGCGAAAGACAGTAATTTCGAATGAGCCAAGAAAGAGCGGTGCGGGGCCGGTCGGAGCGCACCCTTTTCTCGGTGGCTGGCGGGCGAGAGAGTGCTGCGTCGCCGGCATCGGCGTCGAAAGAAGCCGAGCCGAAAAAAGTTAAAGTACAAACGTGCAAGCATACTAACCTAACCCTAGGTAAGGCATGTCAGAGCGAAAGACAGTAATTTCGAATGAGCCAAGAAAGAGCGGTGCGGGGCCGGTCGGAGCGCACCCTTTTCTCGGTGGCTGGCGGGCGAGAGAGTGCTGCGTCGCCGGCATCGGCGTCGAAAGAAGCCGAGCCGAAAAAAGTTAAAGTACAAACGTGCAAGCATACTAACCTAACCCTAGGTAAGGCATGTCAGAGCGAAAGACAGTAATTTCGAATGAGCCAAGAAAGAGCGGTGCGGGGCCGGTCGGAGCGCACCCTTTTCTCGGTGGCTGGCGGGCGAGAGAGTGCTGCGTCGCCGGCATCGGCGTCGAAAGAAGCCGAGCCGAAAAAAGTTAAAGTACAAACGTGCAAGCATACTAACCTAACCCTAGGTAAGGCATGTCAGAGCGAAAGACAGTAATTTCGAATGAGCCAAGAAAGAGCGGTGCGGGGCCGGTCGGAGCGCACCCTTTTCTCGGTGGCTGGCGGGCGAGAGAGTGCTGCGTCGCCGGCATCGGCGTCGAAAGAAGCCGAGCCGAAAAAAGTTAAAGTACAAACGTGCAAGCATACTAACCTAACCCTAGGTAAGGCATGTCAGAGCGAAAGACAGTAATTTCGAATGAGCCAAGAAAGAGCGGTGCGGGGCCGGTCGGAGCGCACCCTTTTCTCGGTGGCTGGCGGGCGAGAGAGTGCTGCGTCGCCGGCATCGGCGTCGAAAGAAGCCGAGCCAAAAAAAGTTAAAGTACAAACGCGATGCTAATGAGCGAGCCGTTGTCTCGACTAATATGTAGGGGGCGTTCGATCGAGCGTCTGGCTTGAGCGCTTGTCGGCCTAGCAGAACGGTCGCATTGTTATGCCCGGGTTTTAGGCACCGCTGCAGGCGGCCGGCAGAGCTCTTGTTTGTGCGAAACTGAATGGATCGAGCCCGAGAGAGGGCGAGCAAAGAAAAAACGCAAATCGCTCCGCCTGGCACTGCCGGCGAGAGCGTGGACGTCGCGGCCAGCGACTGTCGAAGCTGAGTACGGCCGCAGGCGATCGCCTCGGTCTTAAACGAATGCGACGAGCACGCGCCGGGCGGCCCAGCAAGGGCCGAGCGCAGCTGTCGCAGCTATCTGGTTGATCCTGCCAGTAGTGATATGCTTGTCTCAAAGATTAAGCCATGCAGGTGCAAGTACGAGTTCTCGTAAAGCGAAACTGCGAATGGCTCATTAAATCAGTCTTGGTTTATTTGGTCTCGTAAGCGAAGTGGATAACTGTGGTAATTCTAGAGCTAATACATGCATTAAGCGCCGACTTCGGGAGGCGCGCTTTTATCAGATCAAAACCGACCGGGTTCGTCCTGTGACGTTTGATGACTCTGGATAACCACGCGGATCGTACGGTCTCTGCACCGACGACGTATCATTCAAGTGTCTGCCCTATCAACTGTCGAAGGTACGCTACGTGCCTACCTTTGTGATAACGGGTAACGGGGAATCAGGGTTCGATTCCGGAGAGGGAGCCTGAGAAACGGCTACCACATCCAAGGAAGGCAGCAGGCGCGCAAATTACCCATTCCCGACACGGGGAGGTAGTGACGAAAAATAACAATACAGGACTCTAACGAGGCCCTGTAATTGGAATGAGTACATCCTAAAACTCTTAACGAGTATCCATTGGAGGGCAAGTCTGGTGCCAGCAGCCGCGGTAATTCCAGCTCCAACAGTGTATGCTAAAGTTGTTGCGGTTGAAAAGCTCGTAGTTGGATTTTGGGCGAGCGCCGCCGGTCCGTCGCAAGGCGTGTCACTGGTTGCGTTCGCCTCACCTTCGGTTCTCCGTCGGTGCTCTTGACTGAGTGTCGGCGGTGGCCGATAAGTTTACTTTGAAAAAATTAGAGTGTTCAAAGCAGGCTGTTCGCCTGCATAGTGTTGCATGGAATAATGGAATAGGACCTCGGTTCTATTTTGTTGGTTTTCGGAGCACGAGGTAATGATTAAGAGGGACAGACGGGGGCGTCCGTACTCTGCCGTTAGAGGTGAAATTCTTGGATCGGCGGAAGACGAACTACTGCGAAAGCATTCGCCAAGAATGTTTTCTTTAATCAAGAGCGAAAGTCAGAGGTTCGAAGACGATCAGATACCGTCCTAGTTCTGACTATAAACGATGCCAACTAGCGATCGGGAGGCGTTACCATGACGACCTTTCCGGCAGCTTCCGGGAAACCAAAGTCTTTGGGTTCCGGGGGAAGTATGGTTGCAAAGCTGAAACTTAAAGGAATTGACGGAAGGGCACCACCAGGAGTGGAGC
>NC_135263.1:7713425-7715925 GCF_964204865.1 Styela clava
GATCGTCTTCGAACCTCTGACTTTCGCTCTTGATTAAAGAAAACATTCTTGGCGAATGCTTTCGCAGTAGTTCGTCTTCCGCCGATCCAAGAATTTCACCTCTAACGGCAGAGTACGGACGCCCCCGTCTGTCCCTCTTAATCATTACCTCGTGCTCCGAAAACCAACAAAATAGAACCGAGGTCCTATTCCATTATTCCATGCAACACTATGCAGGCGAACAGCCTGCTTTGAACACTCTAATTTTTTCAAAGTAAACTTATCGGCCACCGCCGACACTCAGTCAAGAGCACCGACGGAGAACCGAAGGTGAGGCGAACGCAACCAGTGACACGCCTTGCGACGGACCGGCGGCGCTCGCCCAAAATCCAACTACGAGCTTTTCAACCGCAACAACTTTAGCATACACTGTTGGAGCTGGAATTACCGCGGCTGCTGGCACCAGACTTGCCCTCCAATGGATACTCGTTAAGAGTTTTAGGATGTACTCATTCCAATTACAGGGCCTCGTTAGAGTCCTGTATTGTTATTTTTCGTCACTACCTCCCCGTGTCGGGAATGGGTAATTTGCGCGCCTGCTGCCTTCCTTGGATGTGGTAGCCGTTTCTCAGGCTCCCTCTCCGGAATCGAACCCTGATTCCCCGTTACCCGTTATCACAAAGGTAGGCACGTAGCGTACCTTCGACAGTTGATAGGGCAGACACTTGAATGATACGTCGTCGGTGCAGAGACCGTACGATCCGCGTGGTTATCCAGAGTCATCAAACGTCACAGGACGAACCCGGTCGGTTTTGATCTGATAAAAGCGCGCCTCCCGAAGTCGGCGCTTAATGCATGTATTAGCTCTAGAATTACCACAGTTATCCACTTCGCTTACGAGACCAAATAAACCAAGACTGATTTAATGAGCCATTCGCAGTTTCGCTTTACGAGAACTCGTACTTGCACCTGCATGGCTTAATCTTTGAGACAAGCATATCACTACTGGCAGGATCAACCAGATAGCTGCGACAGCTGCGCTCGGCCCTTGCTGGGCCGCCCGGCGCGTGCTCGTCGCATTCGTTTAAGACCGAGGCGATCGCCTGCGGCCGTACTCAGCTTCGACAGTCGCTGGCCGCGACGTCCACGCTCTCGCCGGCAGTGCCAGGCGGAGCGATTTGCGTTTTTTCTTTGCTCGCCCTCTCTCGGGCTCGATCCATTCAGTTTCGCACAAACAAGAGCTCTGCCGGCCGCCTGCAGCGGTGCCTAAAACCCGGGCATAACAATGCGACCGTTCTGCTAGGCCGACAAGCGCTCAAGCCAGACGCTCGATCGAACGCCCCCTACATATTAGTCGAGACAACGGCTCGCTCATTAGCATCGCGTTTGTACTTTAACTTTTTTTGGCTCGGCTTCTTTCGACGCCGATGCCGGCGACGCAGCACTCTCTCGCCCGCCAGCCACCGAGAAAAGGGTGCGCTCCGACCGGCCCCGCACCGCTCTTTCTTGGCTCATTCGAAATTACTGTCTTTCGCTCTGACATGCCTTACCTAGGGTTAGGTTAGTATGCTTGCACGTTTGTACTTTAACTTTTTTCGGCTCGGCTTCTTTCGACGCCGATGCCGGCGACGCAGCACTCTCTCGCCCGCCAGCCACCGAGAAAAGGGTGCGCTCCGACCGGCCCCGCACCGCTCTTTCTTGGCTCATTCGAAATTACTGTCTTTCGCTCTGACATGCCTTACCTAGGGTTAGGTTAGTATGCTTGCACGTTTGTACTTTAACTTTTTTCGGCTCGGCTTCTTTCGACGCCGATGCCGGCGACGCAGCACTCTCTCGCCCGCCAGCCACCGAGAAAAGGGTGCGCTCCGACCGGCCCCGCACCGCTCTTTCTTGGCTCATTCGAAATTACTGTCTTTCGCTCTGACATGCCTTACCTAGGGTTAGGTTAGTATGCTTGCACGTTTGTACTTTAACTTTTTTCGGCTCGGCTTCTTTCGACGCCGATGCCGGCGACGCAGCACTCTCTCGCCCGCCAGCCACCGAGAAAAGGGTGCGCTCCGACCGGCCCCGCACCGCTCTTTCTTGGCTCATTCGAAATTACTGTCTTTCGCTCTGACATGCCTTACCTAGGGTTAGGTTAGTATGCTTGCACGTTTGTACTTTAACTTTTTTCGGCTCGGCTTCTTTCGACGCCGATGCCGGCGACGCAGCACTCTCTCGCCCGCCAGCCACCGAGAAAAGGGTGCGCTCCGACCGGCCCCGCACCGCTCTTTCTTGGCTCATTCGAAATTACTGTCTTTCGCTCTGACATGCCTTACCTAGGGTTAGGTTAGTATGCTTGCACGTTTGTACTTTAACTTTTTTCGGCTCGGCTTCTTTCGACGCCGATGCCGGCGACGCAGCACTCTCTCGCCCGCCAGCCACCGAGAAAAGGGTGCGCTCCGACCGGCCCCGCACCGCTCTTTCTTGGCTCATTCGAAATTACTGTCTTTCGCTCTGACATGCCTTACCTAGGGTTAGG